>NC_080045.1:21730030-21953949 GCF_012489685.1 Lotus japonicus
CCAAGGTGGGAATGGCAACCTTTCTACTGTTGGGTGATGCTGAGTACTGGTGGAGAGGCGCCAGAGGAATGATGGAAGCAAACAACTTGGAAGTGAACTGGGTTTCGTTTCGTGCTGCTTTTCTGGAAAAGTATTTTCCAGATAGTGCGCGGGACGAGCGTGAGTCGCAATTCCTGACACTTCGTCAGGGTAGCATGTCCATCCCGGAATATGCTGCCAAGCTGGAATCGTTGGCCAAGCACTTTCGATTCTTCCGCAATGGGGTCGATGAACCCTACATGTGCAAGCGCTTTGTGAATGGGCTGAGGCCCGATATTGAAGACTCGGTGAAACCGTTGGGGATCACTCGTTTTCAGACTTTGGTTGAGAAAGCCACTGAGGTGGAGATAATGAAGAACAGGAGACTGAACCGTGTTGGGACAGGAGGGCCGATGAGGTCGGGCTCTCAAAATTTTCAAGGCAGAGGGAGATTTCAGAGTAGGAAGCCGTATCAACGTCCTGCAGGTAGAGGAATTGCTTCAGGATCTTATAGGCCCATGGTGGGTACTGCTGGAGGTTCTGGAGGTCAGACTGTGAACAGGGAGATGACCTGTTACAGATGTGGGCAGCCTGGGCACTATGCCAATGCTTGTACTGACATGAGGCCCAAATGCTTTAACTGTAACAAGTTGGGGCATACTGCTGCTCAATGCAGAGCACCTAAGACAGAACCAGCTGTAAACACTGCTCGTGGGAAGCGTCCTGCTGCCAAGGCAAGAGTTTACACCATGGATGGTGAAGAAGCTGAAGATGTTGATGGTCTGATCAGGGGAGATTGCGAGATTGACGGTAATCTCCTAACTGTACTTTTTGATTCCGGAGCAACGCACTCTTTTATCTCTAGGGAATGTGCTACTAGATTAAAACTTCCCGTTACTGCTTTGAGTTTCGATCTTATAGTTACCACACCTGCCAAAACTCTGCTTGCCAATACTGCATGCATGTATTGCCCAGTAACCTATAGGGATAAAGTTTACCATGCTAACCTAGTGTGCCTAACTCTCAAGAACCTAGATGTTATCCTAGGGATGGACTGGTTGTCCCACTACCATTGTCTTCTGGACTGTAGCCGAAAGAGAGTGGTATTTCCTGACTCGGACCTTTCCGAGTATCTATCCGCCAATCATATTAATGTTTCTCTGAATGAAGGATCTCAAGAGTATTCAGTTTTGTTGAGCTTGGAGAGTAAAGGAAATTCGGAAGTGAGTAATATTCCAGTTGTGAGGGACTTCGCGGATGTTTTTCCTGGCGATGTACCTGGTTTGCCGCCTGTACGCGACATTGAGTTTGCTATTGACATCGTACCGGGAACAGGACCGATTTCGATTGCACCATATCGGATGGCACCTGCGGAATTGGTGGAGTTGAAGTCTCAACTTGAGGATCTTCTGTCGAAAGGATTCATCCGACCAAGCGTTTCACCTTGGGGAGCACCCGTCTTATTGGTGAAGAAGAAGGATGGGAAATCTAGACTTTGTGTCGACTATCGACAACTGAACAAAGTAACCGTCAAGAATAGGTATCCGCTACCCAGAATTGATGATTTAATGGATCAACTACGAGGAGCTGCGATATTCTCAAAGATAGACCTGAAGTCGGGTTACCATCAGATCAGAGTAAAGACTGAGGATATCCAGAAGACGGCATTCCGGACTCGTTATGGACACTATGAGTATCTAGTGATGCCATTTGGGGTGACAAACGCACCTGCTATCTTCATGGATTACATGAACAGGACATTCCATCCGTTCTTGGATCGATTCGTCGTGGTGTTTATCGACGACATTCTGATCTACTCAAAAAACGCTGAAGATCATGAAGGGCACTTGCGTCAGGTTTTACAAGTGTTGAGAGAGACAAAGTTGTACGCCAACCCTTCTAAGTGTGAATTTTGGCTCGAAGAGGTAAAATTCTTGGGCCATGTGATTTCTAAAGAAGGTATAGCTGTGGATCCAGCAAAGGTAGAGACGGTGTTGTCATGGGAACGGCCAAAGACCGTGACTGAGATCAGGAGTTTTGTCGGTTTGGCGGGATACTATCGTCGCTTCATTGAGAATTTCGCCAAGATCGTTGGACCCTTGACTCAACTTACGAGAAAGGATCAACCTTTTGCATGGACCGAAGCGTGCGAAACTAGTTTTCAGACAATGAAGGAACGTCTGACGACGTCACCTGTACTCGTCTTACCGCAACCAGAGGAACCGTATGAAGTGTACTGTGATGCTTCGCATCAAGGTTTGGGATGTGTGCTGATGCAGCATCGGAAAGTGGTGGCTTATGCTTCACGACAACTGAAGACTCATGAGAAGAACTATCCGACTCATGACTTAGAACTTGCTGCCATTGTGTTTTCGTTGAAAATCTGGAGACATCACTTATATGGATGCAATTTCACCATATTTAGCGATCACAAGAGCTTGAAGTACTTGTTTGACCAGAAGGAGTTGAACATGAGACAACGACGTTGGATGGAGTTTCTCAAGGATTACGATTTTACCTTACAATACCATCCTGGAAAAGCTAATGTTGTTGCTGATGCATTGAGCAGGAAAATGCATATCTCGTCAATGATGGTGAAGGAGCTACAACTGCTGGAACAATTCCGAGATTTGAGTTTGGACGTAAGAGTATCCGAGGGAGAACTGAGGTTCGGGATGATCAGGATTACCAATGGATTGATGGAAGAAATCCGAGACCAACAGTTACAAGATGAATTTTTACTCGGAAAAAGGAATTTGGTGATTCAGGGTAAGGACCCGGAATTTAAGGTAGGAAGTGACAATATCCTACGGTGTAAGGGTAGAGTTTGCGTACCCAACAACCCTGACCTAAGGAGGTTGATACTGGACGAAGGTCACAAAAGTAAGCTGAGTATTCACCCTGGAATGAAAAAGATGCACCAGGACTTGAAGGTGAATTTTTGGTGGCCAGGAATGAAAAGACAAGTGGCAGAATACGTAGCTGCATGTTTGACCTGTCAAAAGGCGAAGGTGGAACATCAGAAATCTGCGGGTATGCTACAAAGCTTAGATGTACCTCAATGGAAATGGGATAGCATATCGATGGATTTTGTCGTGGCGTTACCAAGAACTCAAAGAGGATATGACTCGATTTGGGTAATCGTGGATCGACTGACTAAGTCGGCTCATTTCATACCGGTGAGAACTACGTACAATGTGGATAAGCTATCAGAGATTTATATAGCTGAGATTGTGCGACTTCATGGAGTGCCAACAAGTATCGTTTCCGATAGAGACCCGAAGTTTACTTCACATCTGTGGGGAGCTCTTCATGAGGCTTTGGGAACGAGGCTGAGATTAAGCTCTGCTTATCATCCACAGACTGATGGGCAAACTGAGAGAACTATCCAATCATTGGAGGATTTGCTACGAGCTTGCGTGTTAGACAATAAGGGCAGTTGGGACACCCTATTGCCACTGATTGAATTCACATATAACAACAGTTTCCATACGACCATAGGTATGGCACCGTATGAGGCATTGTATGGCCGCAAGTGTAGAACACCTTTATGTTGGTATCAGGATGGAGAGAATTTGTTAGTAGGACCGGAACTTCTGCAACAGACAACTGAGAAGATTAAACAGATCAGGGAAAAGATGAAGGCTTCTCAGAGTAGACAGAAGAGCTATGCAGATCAAAGGCGCAGAACCCTGGAATTCGAAGAAGGAGATCATGTGTTCCTGCGAGTTACCCAGACTACAGGAGTTGGTCGAGCAATCAAGTCAAGAAAGCTGACGCCAAAGTTCATTGGACCTTATCAGATTACTCGTCGTGTAGGACCGGTAGCTTACCAGATCGCACTACCGCCTTTTCTATCAAACGTTCACGATGTATTCCATGTGTCACAACTGCGGAAGTATATTGCTGATCCGACGCACGTCATCGAGCTGGATGACATTGAGTTGAAGGATAACTTGTCTTTCGAGACACCGCCAATCAGCATTGGTGACACAAGGGTAAAGCAGCTGAGGGGTAAAGAGATCGAGTTAGTGAAGGTTATTTGGAACAAGGACACCGGTGATGCAACGTGGGAGCTGAAGGAAAAGATCAAGGAACAGTATCCAGAACTTTTTACTGACCCTTAAGTTTCGAGGTCGAAACTTTCTTTTTGGAGGGTAGTAATGTAAGGCCCAAGTTTTAACGTTTTGGATAAGTGAATAAAATAAAAGAGTTATTTGATTAAGATAAATTTGGGAAGGAAAGAGGTTCAGGAAAAGTCCAAGAATGTATCGAAAAACCGAAAGGGTTATAGCACGATTAACATACGCTAAATCCTAGGTCGAAGGTATTAGTGAATAGTTAATTTACGCTTTAGGACACGATGGAAACTAATTCCAAAAATCCTCAGAGAAATGTTAGAACTTCTCTTTTCCGTCCTTAAACAACCATTTCGATGCGAAATCCTGGAATGTACGAACGTCAAATTCCAATTCTCGGAAGTTTGCCGAAACGGAATCCCTGATAGTTCGAAAAACCTAAGATCGACAGACGATGAAGACTTTTTCTATCCGGAAACTCAAATGAAGATTCCACCCGCGTTCTCCTACTTCTCTCATCATTCCTAATCTTTCTTCAGAAGGAAGTTTTCTCATCCGACGATCACTGCAAAAAGTAGTTTTTCGGGATAAACCGACTTACACCGACTTATGCCGATTTTGGATCTTTTGGTTTAATTCCAAGAATTCTATTTTGAGTTCTGGAATTCTGTCGCCAGAACCTATCTTAGAATGCGCAGAGGAACGCGCAGGAAAAATCGGAATCGCAAAAAAATCATTTTTCCGTTTTTTCCAAAACCTATAAATAGTTGAAAAATTAGATTTTTTTCACAAAACCCATTTTCCCCACCCCTCCAAGCCGCGAGTTTCTAGAGAGAGAGAGAGATCCGGATCTTCGTCGTTTCTTGCCCGTTTGCTTCACCGTTCGTCACTAATCGAAGACCTCGAGGTAGGTAATCTATACTCTCCTTCGAATCGTCGTTTCTGTCCATTTCTCCTGCGACTTTCTGAGTTCAAAATTTTGAGGTTTTTGAAAAACTGTTCAAATCAGTTGATTTCAGCGTCTAAACTTCTTCCCTGCATGCTCCTGAGCGTGTTCTGCGGATTAGATTTTGTCAAATGTCGACGAAATGCCGCCGGGATCAATTTCTACCCTAAATACCCATTTTTCGCCAAAGTCGCAACCTTTACGCTCTAATCTATCGACTTGGCTTAGTGCTAGTAGGATTTGTCGTCATAAACGTCATTGTGGACGTCCCCATCCAATTTGTTTTTCAAAAATCCAATTTTGAAATTCTGAGCTAAAAATAATGACCAAACTACCCCTATATCAGTTTTCGATCCGAAAATTTTTCCGAGCCTAGAACCGTCTTAGTTACGGCTTATGTTAACCTAGGAACCAAGTTTGATCGAAGAAAAATCGACCCTTCCAATTTAGGAAAGTGGCCGAGAGCTATATCAAGGGGGGAGGAGAATCCGATTTTTCGAAAACTTGTCTTAACGCGTTAGATTGTCGTACCACAGAGGTAGTAGTGTACTGTGTAACCCTAGGACTCTTTGATTGCTGAGTTTCTGACTCTAGGTGTTGATTTCTGTGATTTTTGCTTAAGGTTCGTTTGAGGAGATTCCAAGAAATCAAGGAGAAGAGTTTGGAGGACATCTTGAGGAGGAAGCTGGAAGACCCACCGGTGAGGGCTACTCTCTGAATTACTAGATAATGCTTTAGGTGTCGATGAAATTCGACTTGATTTATGTGTTATGCACCTAATTGCTAAATGTCTGAAATGATTTCTGAGGCTTCGGCCGAACTTGTTGAGTACTTGATGCCATGATATTGTGTGCTAAATGATTCACATGCTATGTGCTACATGGTTAACTTAGGATGTGTTGGAATATGCTGTTTATGTCTTTTGGTTGAGCTGTTTCAATGATGCTATTACACTTGTACCTGAGATTCTGAAAAGTGAGGATTGCGGGCAGGTCATGCCGAATTTTTATGAGATTTTGAGAGAGTTTTAAAAAGGACGAACGGAGTTCGGACCTTGTCATGCCCCAATGGATCGAGACCTTCTCAGGGAATTACTTGGGTTTATGGGAACTTTGAACTCTTAGGGAATACGATAAGACAAAAAGAGCTATTTTTATTAAGAAATTCATAAGATACTAAACAACCTCTAAACCTTTAAATAAAGATAACAATCACGGATGCAAGCTTTGGATTGATGTTTAGTTTTGGAAAATGAGAAGTGTCGTCGGATCCAAGTGTTGGGAAGATTTCGAGTTTTGGGTATGTTAATACTCATTCGCTCTGGGAGCAATTGTTTAGCCATCCAAGGGATGAGCCGAGAAGCTTCACGGAGGTGTGAGACCTTGTGAATGCGTGATACTCCACTGAGGCGTGAGACCTTGTGGAAAGCATGGATCTTCACTGAGGCGTGAGACCTCGTGAACAGCATGAAACTTCATTGAAGCGTGAGACTTCGTGCAAGTGTGTAAATTCACTGAGGCGTGAGACCTCGTGAAAGCATAAAACTTCACTGAAGCGTGAGACTTTGTGAATGTGTGAGACTCCACAGAAGCGTGAGACTTCGTGAGAGCATTGATGACTCGAAGAGTTGTCGTGAGTGGTTGCACTCTTTTGTTTATGATTAATTGTATTTTGTCGCAGAATCGACATTTACCTTAGGGTATTTTTTTTAGAGACTTTAAGTTAGCTAGAACACGTGGCGACGTGTCGGGTGAGGTCGGAGACGTTGTTTGGCTAATCACTTGCATTCATGCACTCATTTTGAGGTTAATACACGGCGTGATACCGGACCTCGGTGGATTCCAAAATGGTCATAAGACCCGGATTTCCATATTTAGGACACTACGGTGGTCCTCAGTAGCAGACGGAATGGCAGACCTACGGGTTCACTGCTGATCTGACTACTTTTGTGTGGTGTAAGAGACACGCGAGCAGGAAGGTACCCACCGTGGCTGGTGTTAGGGCCGTCTCGTTGATGTCCATCCTTCTTCTGGAATGCATTTTGTTACCCAGCATTGCATTTCATGCAACATACATGCTAACTTAGTTGCTGAGTGTGATTGGTAACTGTTTATCCTATTTTTTTGAGGCATGCTACTTGTTTTTGTGGCTCTTTATATTTATTGTGATACATGCAACCCTAGGAAGCTACTCCAAAACTTATAAGCCTGAGAGGCGAGTATATATTATTCTATAATTATATCTGGCTTTATTAATTATATAATTCTTTGGAGTTGACCCTCGCGTCTGCTGTGTGTGTCTGGGCGGACTACGCCATTTGTCAGATGAGTATGGGGGATTGGTTTACCATGGTCAGCCCGTCAGGGGGGACCAGGTACGAGATGCTTGACCAAGACGACCCAGGTGCATGGGTGGTCGATCCCGAGGGCCACCGTGCGACCTACACCGGTCGGATCATGGAGGACCGTGTCGACCGATTTGGACGCTTGACGGAGGGAGTGATGAGGAGGCACATCGTGAGCTTCAACCTGCCTCCAGGAGTACACTGTGGACCCGGCTTGGGAGTACCTCCACCGCCACCATCTCCTTCAGATGATGAGGACCCTTCTGAGGAGTTGCCAGTAGGTGGGGCTTCGACGGAGTCTAGTCCGTCTACTGCTGCTGCTGTTGTTGCGGATCTCGTTCCGGGCCCCGAGCCCGAGAGTCCAGTGCGGGAGCGCATTAGGGTGGACAGAGAGGGCAGTGTTGAGTACGCCGATCTAGTCGTCCTGGATGCAGATTCGGATGACGACCGCGCTAGCATGTAGGATCGAGTGCTAGTGTGGGCTCCTCGGGTAGGGATAGTGTAGGAGTTGTGTCGATGCTCTGACCGTCATGTTTCCGTTTTTGGGGACCGGGTAGTTTTCCTACCGGTAGCTTTTGTGTGGTTTCCTATGGAGATCACAGAGAGCTGGTTGGATTTAGGGGGTCTTTTCTTAGGCCGCTGGGCCAACTTGCTCTCAGTTTTTGTAGGTTAGTGTTGCGGACACAGCATCTTTATTTTGGACTGTACATATTGCCTTCGGGCGTTACTTTTTCTGTCACCCGACACGAGGCATGTATATATAGTTGTATAGTAGTTCCTTTTATCTTTTGTTGGGGAGTTTTATTGCTTTCTGTCTTCAGTTATATTGTCGAAAAAAAATAATTCACGTTTTTCCGCTTAAAGTATTTTCTTTTGGTTACTAAAGTGACGCCACCGAAATCGGGGTGTTACACAACCTTCCAACACTTGTTAAAAAATTAATCTCAAATTTAAAGAGACAAAAAATTACAAAAAGATGAGTACGTGTTGATGACATTTCGAATTTTTTTTTTCAAAGACTCAATTTGATTCCTCTTATAATCTCAAGGACCTCAAACACATTTAATCCTAATAATAACTATGTCATTTTAGTAAGAGAAAAATAGGATGTTACAAGCACCCTACAACATCTCTTTATAACAATGGTCACCTCTTATAAATTGTGCAAAATATATACTTTTTGTTTGGCATTTTATATTTAGATATGGAAAAAGTTTCATTCACACTCATGTTAGGTTTTAAGGGGATAGAGAGAAGAAGATATATAAAGAAAAGAGAGAAAGCGTATTAAAAACGAAGAAAGAGATAAAAATAAAATGAAGGTAGACTATTTGTGGAAAAAATTGGGTGTCAAATAATTAAAATTTATTTAGGTATTGTCATTATGTAGTGATATAAAAGTAAAAAATATAATATTTTTACCTAAATAATTAAAATTCTTCTGTTCTTATCCTCACCCAAAATTTAAATTATTTTCTACCTATATTATATACTAATATAAAAGTAAAAAATAATTTAAAATAACATGTTAGTTATATTACACTAGTACATTGGACCCGTGCGATGCACGAGGAATCTTCTTTTTTTGTTTATTGCGGGAAGTATTTTTAAAAAAATTGTGTTAGTTTTATTATGTTTATTCAAATAATTATATAAGACACTATCAAGTGTGAGTAAATTTAACAAAGAAGGAAAATGACAACTTTGAGCTTTTTATAAGTAAGATAATTCATACACCTAATGTCTTAGGTTTTTGGTGAAAAATGTGGTATCTCACTTGTGTTTACTATTTACCTCAATGTAATGATGTGATAATCCCTCGAAGTTTTAAACATATTTTTTGCCCCAACACCACCATGATATTAATGTTCCTAGCTCAATCAGTATTGTGTCCCGGTGATGATATTTGGAATCAACCAAAACACATATGAATTTTAAGTAGAGTAATGTCTCTTTTACGGTCTGAATATTTGAATGAATTTTATTTTCAAAATGGACCTCATAAATAAAGAAGAAATCGGGTCAATTATAAATCATTTTATTTTCAAAATGGACCTCATAAATAAAGAAGAAATCGGGTCAATTATAAATCATCAGGCAAATAGAGTTGGATATCGGTTATAAACTAAGGCTCCAAATTATCTTTGAATAAGTTATCGCATTTGGATGAGTATGAAATGGGTAGAAGATATGGTTACGCTAAACTCAAAAGCGATATTGAGCGTCACCATGGTCTTCTGCTAGTTCCACCCATAGTGAATGGGGTCCGATTGTTGTCAAAGCGAAATGAGGGAAAATGGGAGAGGTGTTATAGTAATCATTAGAAACAGATAAAATAGCGAGATATAATATAATATCAAATAACTTGAAGTAAGAAAATAGCAGACCATAAAAATTCACATAGTTTCTAGCTTAAAAAGCAAATAACAGACAAAAAACTTAAAAAAAAAAACGAAAATTGAAAGTAAGAAACAATAAAACAATACTTTGAAAAAAGTTAAAAACTTGTTCGATTGAACAAAAGGAAAAACAGATTCGGAACCAACAATTGAAGAAAAAGAAAGGATAGGATTCGAAACAATGTGGGCATGTGCAGACAGATTGAGAAAAGCTATATGAAGCTGCATATGTGAGGAAAACGCCCCTAAGCATATGGATGATATGATCCACCCAACAACTCTCCATCTATTACATCATTCATATCTGCACCACAAAAAACAAATCAGAAAAAAAGAAGTAAGAAGAAGAAATTCTATATTTTCCTAAACAGCTAAAGGTTTTGTGTCCTCGGAGGTACCAACATTTGCCTCAGAATATTTTGTATTATTCTCTGCACTACTCAAACTATACCCCGTTAACATTTAAGAAATTGAATCTCGGATTGAAAGAGACACTACAAGTTGCACACACATGGAAATTCATGCTTGGCTCAAACTCTACCAATAAATGGTCGTCAATAACCCCCAAAATCATAAGAGTCACTACCATCACATTTATAAGGCAATGGGGAGGAGAAACCTCCAGAAGTCCAAGGGGCAAGAAGGAGGCCTATAAGATGATAATTTGAGCTAGTAAAAAGATATCTTCTTCACTCTACACTTCACTCATACACTATCCACTGTCCCTAAGCTTAGACATTACATTTGAGCTTGGGACCCCGGTTCACTAAAAGAACAAAAATTAAATTACAGAATAACTTGCCATGGGATGACATTGCAAAATGGGGAGACACATTACCTGTTCAGCCAAGCACAAGAAATCAGAAATCAATCTATGTTGTTTCACACCTATAAGAGGAAAACAACCACAAACCCAATTAGTCAAGCAATTCATATCAAAGTACTTTAGATATCCAAGTAAAAGTAATCCAATAATGAGATGCCAACTTTACTATGATGTTTTAACAATCATTTCTAACTTGTAATACAATGACATGCAAACATTGTTCCACCAAATGACTTCACCTGAAACATTCTTTTGAGTCCCAGGTGCATATGCACATTTAGCTTTCTGGTGGCTCTGAATAATTCTCTAAACTTATTGGACAAATTCATACTAGTAATGCATGAATTGTCGTATGCCCCTCTTTCTCCCCGTTGCTATATCCACTATGATGTTAATTTCCAAAGTTTCTCACTTAGGGGTTGTTTTTATTGAAATAGAAGGATTGGTGTTGTTGATATTCAATGCCTAGCCTATCTTATAAAAAGTTTTTAGCAACAATGTATATTTGAACGGAGCAGATTGTGGATTGTCCTCATTAGTCTATCATTCTTTGTAACTGTCATGAGTAGCAAATCCTCATAAAACAATAGATTACCCATAATAGAATTGAAACGATAAAGCATATAGGTAAACTCTTCCCCCAATGTTATGATTTTAAACTATATATAGTAAATTTTGAATATAATCAGTACCATGAATTCAATATGTGAATTAATATAACTGAAATTGCTATACTGGCTTATGTGAAATGCAAGTCATGTTGCTATATTGGCTATATGTGAATTAATTCCGTATTTAATCAGTGCCGTGATTTCTAGTTAAACTATATAGAATATTTCAATCCTTTAAGTATGTATATCAAAGAGGATTATACTAAGTAAAGTATTACCTGGAAGAAGGGGAAGGGGGAGAAAAGGTGAATGGACAAAAGAAAATAACAACTGCAAGTGGAGAACCCCAATTTCTATTTCTTGCACCAAGAAATACAACCATATGAACCGATAACATTAGTGCAGAAATCCATTTCCTCTATCGATCTTATAAATGTTATGGAGAACACATCAAACTCCAAGAACCCCATGAAAATCCTGGGAATTGACATTGACTATCTTCTTCAATAAAACCGAGCAGGTTTAGTTAGCAAAAAAAGTTCTGAAACAAATTCAAGAAAGTGAAATAGATAGAAAAGATATATAGGAAGAGAGTTTAGAAAGGAAAAATACGGTGATCTTCCTTTGACATGCATTATAAAAGGAAAATGGTAATAGCTTTCTTCTCTCACCTCGGATAACATATGAACCCTCTTCAAAACACTTGTCTCACCTGCAATATCATGAACCCATAGTCATTTTCCTCAATCTGCCAAAGAACACTCTACCCTTCAATTTAAGAAAACTGTGCAATACAAAATTATACACATCCCTTAACCAAATGATGAAGCCACATAATAATTTTCCCAAAATTGGAACAGAACCAAACTGAAAGAAAACAAAAGTTTTAAAATAAAAAATACCTATGAGAAATTAGCCAATCCATATGAAGAAAATCGTTTCTGCAAGTAAATGAAAACTCAGTAAGCAAAAGAAGCAGAAAAAATGACACAGAAAGGGAAAACGATGCTTCATCTCCTCTAGGGTGTTGGTACCTGTGAGAAAATCAAGGAGAGAGCAAGGGAGCTTCAAGTCTTCAACTTAACGCATCTGCCTCAGTCTCGAAATTTCGCTGCAACCCGAATGGAAGCTGTGAAGGGAAAAACGCGCGACACCTTTAAATGAGGTTGAAGAACTAAAACGGATGGAAGACGTGAAGTCGAAAAAAAATCAGTAACGGCTGCAATGGTGATGTAGTGTGAGTAAGTGAAACTAAATTTCTCTCAACAAAAAAAGTCGCTTGAAATGGGGATGCAGTAACGGCTGAAATGCGAGAGGTTGGAAAGGAATACATGGCTGAGATTGAATCTTTGCAATGGAATCAATGGCTGAGATACAATCCAAGTGAAATAAATTGCAATTTTACTAAAATAACCATGCCCAACTTTCATAGTTTTTAAAATTAATTGTTGAATTACTGCTTTGCCCCTAAGGCTGCAAAAACTTTCTCTTTATATAGTTTATAGATAGATAGATAGATACTACTTTGAAATTATATACTCATTTGTAAAAGTAAAACATAATGAAGCCGTACTCAACATGTACTCATTTTTTTTGTAATTTTTGTCTGACGTAATTAATGATTCCACAAATTTTCTACCTTCATTTTGTGATGGTGGAGGGTGGTGGTGACTGTAGAGGTGACAACGGTGATGGTGATTGGTGGTTAGGGTTGCGATAGTGGAGGGAGGTCGTGGTGGCGATGGTGGAGGGTTGTGGTGGCGGTAGTGGTTTAGGTGGTGGCAGCGGCGACGGTGGTGTTGGAAGTGATGGTCGTGGCGGTGGCGGCGGCGGTGGATGGAGGTGGTTGTGGCGGTAGTGGTTGTGCTGGGTCATGACGGTATGTGGTGGTAGCAGCCATGGTGGTTGAGGTGGTGGTGGTGGTGAAAGGTGATGTGATGATGGTGGTAGTAATGGTGGGTGGTGGTGGCAGCGATGAAAGTGGCGATAGCGATGATGACGGTGGTTATGGTGGCGGCGACGACGGTGGTGAAAACGGAGGTGGCGGTGGTGGTGGAGAGTGGTGGTAGCAATGGTGGTGGGTGGTGTGGTGGCGTTGGTGGTTACCGAACCACCACAACATCAACCTCAACCTCCCTTCCTTTGCCATGGATTAGATCTCTCTTCTCACCCTCAGATCTCACATTGATGAACAGTGCTTGACGGAGAAGATGGTGGACGTGATTGTGGTGGTCCTCAAGATCCGGAGTTGCAGGTCATGCAATCTTGATTCGAGGAAGGCTACGAATCTACTGTTGGTGGTTAAATTCCGTGATGAACAACGTTTCTTCACCAAAGTTCAGTCTTTTACCCATGGCATTCATTGAGCAGGTCGACAGAGATGAGCGTGCGATTCAAATCTGGTAGGGTGCAATTGGTGGTTTTGAGATTCAGATCCACTCCTCTCTCTTGCGCCACAACCTAGGCGTGGTACTAACGCCGAAGAACAGTGTCGAAACCCACAGCCTGCCACCTTCATGGTATGTTTTCTGGGTGTTGAAGAGAAGGAGAAGTGTGGGTGATTGAGGTTGTGGTGGGATGTAGGAGAAGGTGGACGGTGGAGAAGGAGAGATGAGGAATTGGGTAGAACATGATGATGAACATCCAATTTTAATTAAAATTTTAAAAATTGGGTTAAAAATTATGAAAATTTTAGAAATTCTTTTTTTAACCGGGTAAGGGCACATCGCACCCTTGTGTAACATTACACAACAAAAACTTGTGCATAATAGGCAAATCCGTAATGAATACTATCCATACCTACAAGAGGAAGGGTGGTTTAGTAGCATTGAAAATTGATTTGAAGAAAGCATATGATAGAGTCAGTTGAGACTTCCTGAGAGCAACCTTGCATGACTTTGGGTTTCGTCCATTGATCGTGGATTTGATTATGTGGGGTGTGCAATCGGCTTCTATCTCTATCTTGTGGAATGGATCTAAGCTTGAGTCTTTCTCTCCCCAACGAGGCCTTCGTCAAGGGGATCCTCTCTCTCTCTCTGTATCTCTTTGTGGTGTATGGAGCGCCTAACACTTTTGATCCAAAAGAGAGTGGATGAGGGTTCTTGGAACCCTATCCGTATCACGAAGGAAGGCATTGGCATCTCTCACCTATTCTTTGTTGATGATGTTATGCTTTTTGCCAGGAAAAAAGTCTCAAATGAAGGTCGTGGCCGATACACTTCAAGATTTATGTAAAACTTCTGGAATGCGAGTAAACATGGACAAGTCAAGGATGTTTTGTACCAAAACTATTGCTCCAACAATACAGGATGAGCTCAATCTTAGGTATCAAAAGGGCGGCTAACCTTGGTAAATATCTTGGTATCCCTCTCTTGAAAGGGATAGTGACGAAAGAGCTCTTCCTCCCCATCATGGAGAATATCAGTGCAAGGCTTGCGTCGTGGAAGACTCGCATGTTGAATAGAGTTGGTAAGCTCTGTCTCGCTAAGTCTGTGCTTACTTCATGGATAAGAAGATCTGTAGTTTCTTATGGGAGAATGGTACGAGTAATAGAGTCTGGAGTTTGGTACCTTGGCATGTTGTCATTCAACCAAAGGAGAAGGGAGGCCTAGGTCTGCAAGATTGAATAATATCTCGATGTTGGAGACATTGGTAGATAATTTGCTGCATGATGTCAATAAGCCCTGGGTTCGAGCAATTTCAGAGAAATATCTTAAAACTGATGTTGTGCTTTAGGGGAAGTTTAGAAGAGGGGACTCATATGTTTGGAAGAGTATTGTTCAGGCCAGGGAACATATGGGTGGCGGGTTTCAACCTCAACTAGGGGATGGTCTCTCCTCTGTGTGTTATGCAAACTGGTCGGGCACGAGACGTCTTTGTGACCGTGTTTCGTTCGTTCATATAGCAGACACACAACTTAAGGTTGTTGATTTATGGAGTGGAGGTGCTTGGAATCTAGTTGTGTTATACACTGTTTTACCACCATAGATTATTGGAGAAATTGAGCGTATTCGAGTGCCTCACATAAACTGTGAACCCGATTCTATACGATGGACACACACTGCAGATAGACAGTACACTCCAAGTTCAAACTATTATAGCATAGCAGCACCACCGGTGGAGAGCCATGGATTATGGAGGAGAATTTGGAAGACGAAAGTTCCCGAAAAAATTTGTTTCTTTCTCTGGCTGCTTGCTCATGGTGCTCTGCCCACTAACGCTAAGATTTTTCACTCCCACCTTGCAGCGAATGCAGAATGCTCTAGATGTGATGCCGATGTTGAAGACATAGATCACCTGTTTCGGGGTTTCCCGGACTCGCGAGACCTATGGAGAAATTTCAGGATGGCGCTGCTGGCCACCAATGCTCATGTGGAGTTTAGTACTTCGCTTGTTGAGTTACTGTCTCACCGCCACGCTACCCTGACTATTGCTGTTTTATGGTGGTGCTGGCGGTGGAGAAATCAGAAATTTTTGTTGAGCAGGATTTCAATCTAAACCAGGTGATGTGCTTCATCCTCCGAGATGAAGCCCTTTGGCGTAATGTTCTTCAACTTCCGGGGCATACTGATCAATTGGAAAGTATATGTACTACAACTTCTACTCCGAGCCTGACCGTTGCAGTCGATGGCAGTTGGAACCCCTTAGTGGGCAGGATGGGGTGCGCAATAATAGTGAGGGACTCTCGCAGTGCTTGGCTGTCTGCAATCTCCATCAGCTATAGCTATGGATCAGCGTTTCTTGCTGAAATTCTAGCTATGGAAATGGGGCTCCACCATGCACTTGATATTGGACACAGGTCTATTTCGTGTTCGTTTGATTGTTCGCAGGAAGCTCATGCTTTGCAAGCAGGCACCAATAGAACCCGCTATTGGAACAGGGAGGAAATATTTCGTGTTTGTGACATCATAGCAGGCTTACAGGATGTTAGTTTGCTGCAGATTGATCGAGCCAAGAACAACTCTACTGATAAGTTAGCGCGGGAAGCTTGTCGTCTAGGATATCCCGTCCAATTTTAGAAGTGGACCGGGCGGGCTAGTACGAGCCCATAGCCCTGCCCGTTAAAGTTGATACCCCTTGGGCTGGTATCCGGGGTGGCGGATGGACGCAGAGTGAAGATGTGGGTCCCGACTTACAAAGGTGGCCCCAAGTTCATTTTGTCTTATTCACACTTGTATTATATGTATTTGTCTTATTTGCATTGGGATTTGGGCCTTGTATGTAAGGCCTGAATCCAGGAATATTCTAGATAAGGACCACTCCTACTATAAAAGGGGGGTCCTCACCTTGTACTAGGTACCTTTTTGATCATTAATGAGATAATTCCCTTATTTTTACATCATTCATATTCTCTTACTCTGCTAGGGTTTTATTAGGATACTTGATATCCATTCTTTGACCTTAGACCAGAACATTGACGCCGTCTGTGGCTCTAACTCAGCGGTTTTTCTTCCACTTACGTGAAAGAGGCAGACTAAGATTCATGGAGACACGTTCTTGTGGCAGATGTGCACCACGCCGTCGTGGTGGTGGATGTCACAGTGGTTGTAGGAGTCATGCTCAAGCGATTCAGCTTGAACCAGAAGGAGAGCAGGAGGCTTCCTCTGATGGAGCTTCGGTGGCGGTGCGATCTCGCGCCACCATAGTTCCTTAGAACCCGGTGCAGCCAGCAGGTTTGGCGGCAAGGTCGGACTTGGACCTTAAAACGAAGCTTCCTACTTCGGATAACGATGACTTGGGTGATCAACAAGTAGAAACACCCGTACATGCGTAGGGTCAAGCGTTTGGAACATCCTCTACAGAACTCAGGCAGGTGTTGGACACCATTCAGGCTGTGCAACGCCAAAATGAGCATTTGCAGGCTCAAGTTGAGTATCTTAACCAAATGAGGAACCTAAGGCGTGGCCAACGTGTGGATGCAGAGGATGTGGTGGACTTTCAGCCTTTCGCGCCCATTGTGGCTGCGGTGGAGATTCCATAACATTTGCAGACTTTGGTACTAGACATGTATCCAGGCGACGCTGACCTGATAGATCATTTGCGGTATTTCAATACTAAGATGGTCATTGGCGGGGCGACTGATGCGGTAAAGTGCAGGTTATTGCCTTCCACGTTTAAGGGCGTGGCGATGACATGGTTTATCAAGCAGCCCTCGTATTCTCTTTCAAACTTCACAGATTGTCAACAAAGTTCCTAACACAATTTTCAGCCAACCATACTCAACAAGCGACCCCTCCTGACCTCTTTAACATACGTCAGCAGTTGGGTGAACCCATTAAAACTTACATAGCTCGATTCAGCAGTTGGAGGATGCCAGCCAGGAGGTGTGTGTGGCGGCCTTCGAAAACGGTCTCAGGTGTGGCTCGCTAAACAAAAACTTAACCAGAAGGCCCGCCAAGGACATGATGGATTTACGCGCCAGAGTGCAGGAATTCATCTTGGTAGAACAAGATGAGCAAACAAAAATAGGATAGGGATAACTGGCGTAACCAATCTGAGTGAACGATAGAAAGAGGGCATGGCTTAAAAGATCAACGACTAGCTCAAACGCCACGCCAACCTAGACCAGCACCCTATCAGTCGGGCAAGCAAGGACTACAAAGTAACACTTGGCATAGAAATTCCCAAACTACCCCAACAAATTAGGCGACACAAGGAGGAAACACGCCCATACAAGGGTAGCAAACAAAGTTTAACGCCCCTCTCAGCACGATCTTGCGAGCAGTAGAGCAAACAAATGTAGTTCAGTACCCACGGCCACCCAGGCGACCCCCAGCGAACGTGGATACAACCAAGTGGTGTGACTTTCATAAAGCTATGGGACACACAACAGATAATTGTTGGACCTTGCGCAAAGAGATCGAACGGTTGATTAAAGCTGGGCATTTAGCAAACTTTGTATCAAATGAGCCCATGCAACCCGAGGTAGCTAAGGCCGCTGGGGGCGGGGCCTCGAAAGGCAAGGAGATAGTTGAGGTTTTGGGTATACCTGCTAGATCATGGTCATCAATCGCCGGAGGATTTGGCGGTGGGCGTTTATCTAGCAAAGGAAGGAAAAGATATGTAGAGGCAGTGAATTCGGTGCACAAAGATTATGAAGGGGAGTGTTGGTTGAATCACATTCCTATCACTTTCACACCTAGGGACTTTGATCATGTTACTCCACATGACAACGACCAAGTGGTGGTGACTTTGCCGGTGAACAATTATGTTACTAAGAAGGTCTTTTTAGACCAAGGAAGTTCTGCAAACATCATATATGGTGATGCATTTGAGAGGCTAGGCCTAAAGGAATCAGCCTCAAAGCCATACACAGGGTTCCTGGTTGGATTTACGGGCGACGAGGCTAAGGTAAGAGGATACGTGGAGTTAGCGACAACCTTTGGTGAGGGGGAGTTCGTGAAGAAGTTTCAAGTGAAGTATTTAGTCCTCCCATGCAAGGCGACATATAATGTGTTTCTTGGGCGGGACACTCTAAACAAAGTATGTGCAATAATCTCGACCGCTCACCTGATAGGGAAATACCCATCTTGCAATGGCAAGATTGGAATTTTAAGGGTGGATCAAGAGGCGGCAAGAGAATGTTATGCTCAGAGTTTGGAGTTATACGGCAAGAGGGCGGCCAAGGAAAGTCATCGTGTTTCTGAAATCTTCCCACACGAAGACTTCAACTTGGACCCTCGTGATGATTCAGAAGACTTGAGACCTCAGCCCGCTGAAGAGACAAGATCCATTCAGGTGTCAGGGCGAGCCTTGAAAATTGGAAACACTCTTTCAAAAGAACAAGAAGATCGGTTGGTAGAACTGCTCAAAACAAATTTGGATCTGTTCGCTTGGACGATCAAGGACGTTCCAGGTATTCACCCAGACGTCATATCCCACAAGTTATCCATTCAACCAGGGGCAAAGCCCGTAGCGCAGGCTCGAAGGCGGATGGGCGAGGAAAAAGATAAAGCTGTGTGAGTAGAAACTCAGAAATTACTCGAGGGGCGGTTTATTAGAGAAGTTCAATATCCACTTGGTTGGCAAATGTTGTCATGGTACGAAAAGCAAATGGAAAGTGGAGAATGTGCACGGATTATACAAGTTTAAACAAGGTATGCCCAAAAGACTCATATCCACTTCCAAATGTTGATAAGTTGGTGGATGGGGCTCATCTTCATATAGGACAAAAGTCCATATTCAGATTTTTCAGAATAAATTTAAATCTATCCTCTGCTAAGGGCTGTGTGAAGATATCTGCCCATTGATGGTCAGTATCCACAAACTTCAGAAGAAGTATGCCCTTCTGAACATAATCTCTAATAAAGTGATACTTTACCTCGATGTGTTTGGCCCTTGAGTGTAAGATAGGATTATTACTTAAGGAGATAGCAGCAGTGTTATCACAATATATTGGAATATTGCTCTCAAAGATCTGATAATCTTCTAGCTGGTGTTTCATCCAGAGCATCTGAGTGCTACAGATAGCAGCTGATATATACTCTGCTTCTGCAGTAGATAGAGCAATTGTAGATTGCCTCTTACTTGCCCATGAGACTAAGTTGCTTCCTAGAAATTGACAATTTCTAGAAGTGCTTTTCCTTTCAGTTCTGTCTCCAGCATAATCAGCATCACAGTAACCTGAAAGCTTATACTCTGATGTTTTCTTATACATCAAGCCTAGGTTAGTAGAGCCTTTCAGATATTTGAGAATTCTCTTAACAGCAGTTAAGTGAGTTTCTCTAGGATCTGATTGGAAACGAGCACATAAATGAACACTGAAAAGAATATCTGACCTGGATGCAGTCAGATAAAGAAGAGAGCCTATCATACCTTGATAGAGCTTCTAACAAACCTTTGAGCTTGTGTCTTCTACTTCCATAATGCACGTTTGATGCATTGAAGTCTTAGCAGGAGTACATTCTGACATGTTGAACTTCTTCAGAAGTTCTTTGGTGTATTTGCTTTGGTGCATGTATGTTCTTTTGGTTGTTGATCTACTTGAATCCCCAGAAAGTACTTGAGTTCTCCCATCATACTCATTTCGAATTCAGCCTGCATTAACTTAGAAAATTCCTTGCACAGAGAAGGATTAGCAGAGCCGAATATGATATCATCAACATAAATTTGAACTATAAGAATATCATTTTTATAAGTTTTGCAAAAAAGCGTTGGATCCACATACGAACCCATTTTCCAGAAGAAAAGTACTGAGTCTCTCGTACCAAGCTCTTGGAGCTTGTTTTAGACCATAGAGAGCTTTCTTGAGCTTGAAGACATGATTAGGATGTTGAGCATCTTCAAACCCAGGGGGTTGATGAACGTATACTTCTTCAGAAATATAACCATTGAGGAAAGAACTCTTGACATCCATTTGATGAAGCACAATGTTGTGATTCACAGTGAATGAAATCAGCAACCTTATAGCTTTTAACCTTGCTACAGGAGCAAAGGTTTCAGTGTAATCAATGCCTTCTTGTTGATTGTAGCCTTGTGCAACAAGCCTGGCTTTGCTTCTGACTACTTCTCCCTTCTTGTTGAGTTTGTTTCTGAAAACCCACTTGGGTCAAATGATGTGTGTGTCCTTAGGTGACTTGACAAGATTCCAAACATCATTCTTGGTGAATTGATTCAGTTCTTCTTCCATAGCCAAAACCCAATCTTTGTCTTGAAGAGCTTTGATCAATAGAGGTTGGCTCAATCAGATAGACTAAGCCCTTTAAACTTAGAAGAGTCTCTTCAGAAGGCTTGAAAAAGGATCTGGTTCTGACTTGTTCATCTTTGTCTCCCAGAATCAATTCTTCAGGATGAGAGGCTATAACTCTGCTCTTCTTCTGACGTGAAGGTTTAGAAGTTGTGGCAGATTCTTCCGATGCATTTGCTTCTGGATTAGCATCCTTTGAATCTTTTGTAAGATCAAGTTTTGATCTAGTAGTACAACTCTATGTTTTGATGATTACAAGTTAACATTTAAGTATGAACAATTATGGTACTCTAACGTGTTTTTCTGAGTGTGCTATCAACAGGCTCTGACCTTAACATAATCTCACACCAATCAGAAGCACTGTGCTTAAAGAGTGACCCTAGCAACGCTTTCGCAATCTCTATGTTCAATCTGAACAGTAGAAAAGCTTCAGAAGATCTGAAGTTATTCAAGCTCTGATAAGGACTCAGCTCACTTGAAGTTCTGAAGATCCAGACATTCTGACAACCCAGACACTCTGAAGGCTCAGAAGTTCTGATGGTGTAGAAGACTCTGAAGATCCAGAAGCTGAAGAGTGAAGATCTGAAGTCCAGAAGCAAACTGGTTCTGAAGAAGAAGTACTTCTCCTCTGAGTTCAGAATCAGAAGGTACAACGGTCAGAGGATCCATGCTTCCCTCTGACTCTGATCAACAAGCTTCACAAGTTCCAACAAGAAGCACTCCTCTGATCAGAAGTCAAACGAGGTTAAAGGTCAAGTCACTATCCAATGTACAAAAGCAAATGTCCTATCCTGACGACCTAACCTAACATTCTCAGCCACAGCAGAAGCTGGAAATTCTAGATCTACCCTCCAACGGTAGCATTTCCATGCAATGTTCAAACACTAATCCTTGGAGTATTTATAGAGGCTGAAGATTGAAAGATGCGGTTGGAAGAATCTCATACGCGCAAGCTATATTCAAATCTTCTAAGCATTCTTTCTTCATTGAATTCATTGTGTTTACTACAAGCTTTTTAGAAGCAATCTCTTTGTAAACAATATTTCTTAAACAGTTGTTTAGTTTACCTTTAGGAGATCAAGGTTGATCGGATCCTAGAGAAGACTAAGAGAGTGAATCTTAGTGTGAGCTATGTCAGTGTATTGTTAGTCACTTGTAGGTTTCAAGTGCAGTTGTAACAATTATCTGATTAGTGGATTGCCTTCATTCTAAGAAGGAAGAAATCACCTTCACGGGTGGACTGGACTAGCTTGAGTGATTCATCAAGTGAACCAGGATAAAATCCTTGTGTGCTTTTCTTATCTCTCATCTTAAGCACTTAACTTGTGTCTCGAAAGATTTGTTAAAATCTTTAAGGTGGAAGTTTTATTCTAAAAACGCTATTCAAACCCCCCCCCCCTTTCTACCGTTTTACATACCTTCATTTGGTATCAGAGCGCAAGTTCTGATTACCACACCTAACAGTGTTCAGTGATCCAGGTCGGTGTGAAAAACAAATGGCTACCACCAGTGAAACACAGAAAGATGGATACAATGCAAAGCCTCCCATGTTCGATGGTCAAAGGTTCGAATATTGGAAAGACAGAATTGAAAGTTTCTTTCTGGGCTTCGATGCAGATCTCTGGGATATCATTGTGGATGGCGATGAGCGTCCAGTTGATGCAGATGGCAAGAAGATCTCCAGATCAGAGATGACTGCTGAGCAAAAGAAGCTTTACTCACAGCACCACAAAGCTAGAGCTATTCTTCTTAGTGCTATTTCCTATGAAGAGTACCAGAAGATTACAGATCGTGAGTTTGCCAAGGGCATCTTTGAATCCTAGAAGATGTCTCATGAAGGAAACAAGAAAGTAAAATAATCAAAGGCGCCGTCTTTGATCCAGAAATATGAATCCTTCATCATGAAACCTGATGAGTCCATTGAGGATATGTTTTCCAGATTTCAGTTGCTTGTAGCTGGAATAAGACCTCTCAACAAAAGCTACACTACAAAAGATCATGTCATAAGGGTCATCAGAAGTCTTCCTGAAAGCTGGATGCCTTTAGTGACTTCAATAGAGCTTACAAGAGATGTTGAGCTTATGAGTCTAGAAGAACTCACCAGCATACTGAAATATCATGAGCTAAAGCGCTCAGAGATGCAAGATCTGAGGAAGAAGTCTATAGCCTTGAAATCCAAATCTGAGAAGGCTAAATCTGAGAAGTCAAAAGCTCTCCAAGCTGAAGCAGAAGAATCTGAAGAAGCATCAGAAGATTCTGATATGAAGATGAGCTGACTCTGATCTCAAAAAGACTCAACCGCATCTGGAAGCACAGGCAGAGCAAGTACAGAGGCTCTGGAAAGGCCAAAGGAAAGTTTGAATTCTCAGGCCAGAAGAAGTCATCAATCAAGGAAGTCACATGTTTTGAGTACAAAGAATCAGGGCACTACAAAAGTGACTGTCCAAAGTTGAAAAAGGACAAGAAGCCAAAGAAGCACTTCAAGACAAAGAAAAGTCTTATGGTGGCTTTTGACGAATCAGAGTCAGAGGATGTTGACTCTGATGGTGAAGTTCAAGGACTCATGGCTATTGTCAAAGACAAAGAAGCAGAGTCAAAAGATGCAACTGACTGTGACTCAGCATCAGAAGAAGATCCTAACTCAGACGATGAAAATGAGGTATTCGCTTCTTTCTCAACCTCTGAATTAAAACATGCTTTGTCTGATATAATGGATAAGTATAACTCTTTATTGATTAAGCATAAAAAGCTGAAAAAGGATTTCTCTGCTGCTTCTAAGACTCCTTCTGAACATGAGAAAATTATTTCTGAGTTTAAAAATAATAATCATGTTTTAGTGAATTCTAACACTGTGCTTAAGAACCCGATTGCTAAGTTAGAAGAAGTAGTTGCGTGTGATGCCTCTGATAGTAAGAATGAATCTAAATATGAAAAATCATTCAAAGGTTCCTGGCTAAAAGCGTAGACAGAAGCTTGATGGCTTCAATGATCTATGGCGTAAACAGAAATGGAATGCATGGCATTGGGTATTCTAGACCCAATAAAAATGAGCCTCCTATGCCTAAGGCTAAATCCTTGTATGAATGTTTTGTACCCTCTGGTACTATATTTCCTGAACCATTACCTGTTAAAGTTCCTAACCCCCCTCTCAAAAGGGGAACTTTCTCCATGTCTAAATATCATGCCAAAATTCCGTTACACTATCATGTTGAGAAACCCAAGGTGATCAGAACCTCTGAGGTAACTAACAAGAGAGGACCCAGAAAGTGGGTACCTAAGGATAAGATTATCTATGTTGCAGATATCCTTGATAGCTCCGCTGAAACACCAATCATGGTATCTGGACAGTGGATGCTCGCGTCACATGACGGGAGAAAGGCGTATTGTAACACCCCGATTTCCAGGTGTCACTTTAGTAACCAAAAATAGACTTTACGCTGAAAACAGGTAATTTTTTTGTTTGATACCTTTTAAATCAAGCAATAGAAAATAAAGACAAAACCCAACCAACACACAAATATATACACATGTACAGCCTCAGCTGCACTCCCATGTCACGCGCACTCGCAGTGACTCCAAAGTAGTGTGCCCGTAGGCAAATAGTTACAGATCCGGAAGTGTGAGTGAAAAGGTTATAATTACAATCCACTGGGAGAAAGTCGGCCTCAAAATGGCCTAAGCAAAGACTCTTATAGTCCGACTGACTCACTGTGATCCCTCAATAAGAGAACCACACAAAAGCCATGCGTCGGGAACCTACCCCGTCCCAAAAGCAAAACGAATCAGAGCTCTACACAAATATGACGCCTGCCTAACTCTACCAACCCATAACTGCTCACACATCCGAGTCCTCGGCGAACTGAAGACGGCAAGTTGAAGCTCAGCTCCATGCGTCGTAGAACTTCTTTCGTCAGATGTTCACACTCGTCAGTCCGGTCCTCCATGACCCTTCCCCGGTACGTCGCTCGATGACCCACAACATCGATCACCCAAGCGGTGGGGGCATCCCGATCCACAAGCTCATATCTGATCCCCCCCGAGGGAGAGACCATCGAACACCAGTCGGCCATCGACATCTGGCAGCAGGCCGACCGCCCAAACACAAACATACAAACAAAGCCAAGGCGCTAGGGTCAACTCACAGCAATAAGTAGATATCCACTCAACATGTGATATGGGGTATAGATATATGTTGATATATATACATATAAACAATCCTAGCATGTTATGGCTCTAACATTGCTTCAATAAACAAACAACACACAATCTCAGTCAGCATGAATGTATGCGTGAAATGCACAATATGTATCCGGATTTGTGACGCGTTCCCGTTCGCCACAAGTGAAGCATTTTCACTATGGATGGACCATTCCCGTTATCCATCCTGGATGAAATCCATCCTGGATGAACCATTCCCGTTATTCATCCTTGGTGAACCATTCCCGTTATTCACCGAATGATGAACCATTCCCGTTATTCATCATTAATGCAAGGTGAACCATTCCCGTTATTCACCATGATATGCACAGGTGAACCATTCCCGTTATTCACCCGATTGAATGCAACGTGGTTAGCCAAACAACGAATCGTCCTTACCACGAAAGTGTTTAGCTCACAACCCAATCTCAACAAACCCATGAGTTAGTGTCGGTCAATACAACACAACTCGGAGTAAGTGTCGGTCAATACAACACAACTCCATCCACAGAATACACAAGGGTCTAGTGTCGGTCAATACAACACAGCCCAAACAACAAGAGCACTAGGTGTCGGTCAATACAACACGGCTCCACAACAATCCCCAAGAGTACTAGAGTACTCGGTGACTTTCAATCATCACCATAGCTCACCTTAGTGGCTTCCCCCAATTCCGATAACTCTCCAAACCCACAACAAAGTCGACTTTTCCCCGTATTTCGTAAATATTTTCCCCTTCAGTTCTCCTATGCTTAAACGTTAATAAAAATTGTTTCAATTCGAATTAGTCAAGTTATGAGTTTATTTCTCAAAGTCTAAGTTTCCCAAGTCTTTAGTTTTTCAAAGCTCTATCATTCTAAGTTTTCAAAGATCAACCACCCAAAATACATTTCCCGGGGAAAGTCTAAGAATTCCAACATATGGCTAAGTCTCAAACCCCACATTTGGACTTGCCTAGGGTTGTTCATCCAACCCGAAATATCAAAGATCACCAGATCAATGAATCTCCACTCCGAAATTGCGTCAAAACGCTCAATCCAACAAAAGCACAACATCACAAGTATGGAAAAGCATCATAACATCAACTCATCATCAAAAACAACATCAGATAAAACATAAGTCGAATTTATCGACGCCTATCATGCAGTCATAGCTAATATATAGTAAGTTGCCCTAACCTCGAGCTGATCCAGCTTCGCAAATCAAATCTCCTTCACAGGAATGCCTTGAAACTTCCAAAGTTCCTTCAACTGAACCTCGGAGGAAAAACAAAGCAGAATCCACACAAAATCGATTAGTTCGATCGCAATACAATACATAAACGATAGACAAAGCATCAAAGCTTCAGAATACGACAAACAGGTACGAAAGGACAAGTTTTCGAAAACGAAAAACTCCCCTCCCCTTAGGAAAAACCCACGGCCAAAAGGAGAAAAGGGCTTCGGCTCTTTTTCTTCGATCAAATCAGTTTACAAGGTAGTTTTAGGGTAAAACTAAGGCAAAGAAACTGTCAGAACAATTTTCGGACAATCGGGCCGAAATACGACTACGCAGGGGCATTTTGGTCCAAAATAAAGGCTCAAAACTTCAAAGTTATCAGTTCTGAAAACAAATTTGACAGCAACGATCCTCATGATATCCGTGACAACAAATCCTAAAGGCACGAAGTCATATTAAGTCTTTTCGACAATAAAGTTTCGAAATGTGAGACAAAAAGAGTTTTGAGTCAATTTTTCAGATCCTGGACAACTGAATCGCAATCAGAGTTTACTGACAGAGGTTTTAGACTCAGGGGAACATAAGGAACATAACCCAAGCGAGAAATCAGAGAAATCGGACAATTTTAGAAAAAGCTCAAAACTTAGAGCACAGAAACGACTTCAGAAACTCAGCAGAAACAGAAATCAGAGGCAGGATTCATGATAGTTACCTCGATACCTAGAAGTAGGGACGAACTGCACGAAGATTGGTCAAGTTTTCGCGGAAATCCCCTCCCCCCTTGCTCCCCACGAAATCAGCCACAAATGGAAAGAAAATGAGAGGATTTTGCTTTTTCGCGCTATTTATAGGCGGGTGAAATCGCGGGAAAATGAAAATTTCGCGATTCCGATTTTTGCAGCACGATCACCGAGAAATTCTAAGAGAGATTCTGGCGTCGGAATTCCAGAACTCAAAACAAATATCTAGGATTTGGGAAAAACGATATCGAAAAACTCAAAAGCGGTGTCGGTTAATCTGCCCCGAAAAACTACTTTTTGCTGTGATGCTCAAACGACAAAACTTCCAACTGAAGAAAGATTGGAAACGTCGAAACAAGTCTGGCAACGCGGACGGAATCTTCGTTAGAAGTCCCGAATAGAAAAAGTATTCATCCATTGCTCGAAAATAGGGTTTCGAAGCAAAGAAATTAGCGTCGGCGGACATCCGAAAAGTGAAACCTATCGTGCGTACAGTCCAGAGTTCCGAAATGAAACGCTGGTCGATGGAAAAATAAAAAGAATCTTTAAATTTTCCGAGAGTTCGAAATCTCACTCAAAACGTTGCTTTAAGAGCGAAATAGCCTATTCTGGACACGCTTGCCATAAGGCAGGTGTGCAGACGACTCGCACTAACTCCGAAAACAGCTACGCAACATTCCTCAAGCAATTCCTGAACTTTCTTCTTCATTAATCTTTCTCAAATGTCAAACTCCTGTCACGCTTACACTATTTCTACGTGTGAGTCGGAAACTTAACTTGTTCTGAAAATCCAGGTCTTACACGTATGTTCCAAGAGCTAAAACTTAAGCCTGGAGGCGAAGTTGGCTTTGGTGGCAATGAAAAGGGTAAAATTGTTGGTACTAGTACTATTTGTGTAGATAGTAGTCCATGCATTGATAATGTTTTATTGGTAGACGACTTAACTCATAACTTATTGTCTATAAGTCAATTAGCTGACAAGGGTTATGATGTTATTTTCAATCAAAAGTCTTGCAGGGCTGTAAGTCAGATCGATGGGTCTGTTCTGTTTAACAGCAAGAGGAAGAACAACATTTATAAGATCAGATTATCTGAGTTGGAATCTCAGAATGTGAAGTGCCTTCTTTCTGTTAATGAGGAGCAATGGGTATGGCATAGACGGTTAGGGCTTGCCAGTATGAGAAAGATTTCTCAGCTGAGTAAGCTCAACCTTGTCAGGGGCTTACCCACTCTGAAGTTCTCTTCAGACGCTCTTTGTAAAAGCATGTCAGAAAGGAAAATTCACAAAAGTCCCTTTCAAGGAAAAGAATGTTGTCTCTACCTCAAGGCCGTTGGAACTTCTGCATATCGACCTGTTTGGACCAGTGAAAACCGAGTCTATAAGTGGCAAGAGATATGGGATGGTCATCGTTGACGATTATAGCCGCTGGACATGGGTAAAATTTCTATCCCGCAAGGATGAGTCTCATTCTGTATTCTCTACCTACATAGCCCAAGTGCAAAACGAGAAGGCTTGTAGGATTGTGCGTGTCAGAAGTGACCATGGTGGAGAGTTTGAGAATGACAAGTTTGAGAGTCTGTTTGATTCCTATGGAATTGCACATTATTTCTCTTGTTCCAGAACTCCTCAACAAAATGGTGTTGTTGAGAGGAAGAACATAACTCTTCAGGAGATGGCTAGAACCATGGTCCAAGAAACTGGCATGGCAAAACACTTTTGGGCAGAGGCAGTAAACACAACATGTTACATTCATAACAGAATCTCTGTGAGACCAATTCTGAATAAGACTCCTTATAAATTGTGGAAGAATATAAAATCCAACATTTCTTATTTTCATCCTTTTGGATGTGTCTGCTATGTTTTAAACACTAAGGATAGATTGCATAAGTTAGATGCTAAGTCCTCTAAATGTCTATTACTTGGTTACTCTGATCGATCTAAAGGTTTCATATTTTATAATACTGATGCTAAAACAATTGAAGAATCTATTCATGTTAGATTTGATGTTAAGCTTGACTCTGATCAGTCAAAGCTAGTTGAGAAGTTTGCAGATTTAAGTATAAATGTTCCTGACAAAGGCAAAGTGTAACACCCCGATTTCGGTGGCGTCACTTTAGTAACCAAAAGAAAACGTGAATTATCTTTTTTCGATAATATAATTAAGGACAGAAACATTAAACATTCTCGACAAAAGATAAAAGAAACTAATATACATCTATATATATATACAAGCCCCGCTAAAACTAACCACGTCGCGAGTGACCTCCAGCGACGGGTGACAGAAAGGAAGTAACGCCCGAAGGCAATATGTACAATCCAAGGTAAAACCTGTGTCCGCAACACCATACCTCAAAAACTGAGAACAAATTGGCCCAGCGGCCTAAGAAAAGACCTCCTAAGTCTAACCAGCTCTCTGTGATCTCCATAAGAAAACCACACAAAAAGCTACCGGCAGGAAACTACCCTGTCCCAAAACGAAAAGCATGACGGTCAGAGCAACGACACTACTCATACACTAATCCCAACTCGAGGAGCCCACACTAGCACTCGATCCTAAACGCTAGCGCGGTCGTCGTCCGAATCTGCATCCAGGACAACTAACTCGACATACACAACCCTACCCTCTCTATCCACCCGGATGTGCTCCTGCACTGGTCTCTCGGGCTCGGGGCCCGGACCATGATCCTCGATGACAGCAGCAGTAAACGAACTGGACTCCGTCGAAGTCCCACCCACTGGCACCTCCTCAGAGGGTTAGTCGTGCTATAAATCTTATCGGTCTTTGATACAATCCTTGGACTTTTCGTGAACCTTTTCCTTCATAAATCTATTTAATCAAACAAACTCTTTTATTTTATTCACTTATCCAAAGCTTAAAGACTTGGGCCTTACATTACTACCCTTCAAAAAAGAAAGTTTCGACCTCGAAACTTAAAGTTCAGTAAAAAGTTATGGATACTGTTCCTTGATCTTTTCCTTCAGCTCCCACGTCGCATCACCGATATCTTTGTTCCAAATAACCTTCACTAACTCGATCTCTTTTCCCCTCAACTGCTTTATCCTTGTGTCACCAATGCTGATTGGCGGTGTCTCGAAAGACAAGTTATCCTTCAACTCAATGTCATCCAGCCTGATAACATGTGTCGGATCAGCAATATACTTCCTCTGTTGTGACACATGGAATACATCGTGAATGTTTGATAGAAAAGGCGGTAGTGCGATCTGATAAGCTACCGGTCCTACCCGACGAGTAATCTGATAAGGTCCAATGAACTTTGGCGTAAGCTTTCTTGACTTGATTGCTCGACCAACTCCTGTAGTCTGGGTAACCTGCAGGAACACATGGTCTCCTTCTTCGAATTCTAGGGTTCTGCGCCTTTGATCTGCATAACTCTTCTGTCTACTTTGAGAAGTCTTCATCTTCTCTCTGATCTGTTTGATCTTCTCAGTCGTCTGTTGGAGAAGTTCTGGTCCTACTAACAAATTCTCTCCATCTTGATACCAACATAAGGGTGTTCTACACTTGCGGCCATACAAAGCCTCATACGGCGCCATACCTATGGTCGTATGAAAACTGTTGTTATATGTGAACTCAATCAGCGGCAATAGGGTATCCCAACTGCCCTTGTTGTCTAACACGCAAGCTCGTAGCAATCCTCCAATGATTGGATAGTTCTCTCAGTCTGTCCATCAGTTTGTGGATGATAAGCAGAACTTAATCTCAGCCTCGTTCCCAAAGCATTATGAAGAGCTCCCCACAAATGTGAAGTAAACTTCGGGTCTCTATCGGAAACAATACTTGTTGGCACTCCATGAAGTCGCACAATTTCAGCTATATATATCTCTGATAGCTTTTCCACGTTGTACGTAGTCCTCACAGGTATGAAATGAGCCGACTTAGTCAATCGATCCACGATTACCCAAATCGAATCATACCCTTTATGAGTCCTTGGCAACGCCACGACAAAATCCATCGATATGCTATCCCATTTCCATTGAGGTACATCCAAGCTCTGTAGCATACCTGAAGATTTCTGATGTTCCACCTTCGCCTTCTGACAGGTTAAACATGCAGCCACATACTCCGCTACTTGTCTCTTCATTCCTGGCCACCAAAAATTCACCTTCAAGTCCTGATACATCTTTTTCATCCCAGGGTGAATGCTCAACTTGCTTTTGTGACCTTCGTCAATAATCAACCTTCTTAAGTCAGGGTTGTTAGGTACGCAAACCCTACCCTTACACCGTAGGATATTGTCACTTCCTACCTTGAATTCCGGGTCCTTACCCTGAATTACCAAATTCCTTTTCCCGAGTAGGAATTCATCTTGTAACTGTTGGTCTCGGATTTCTTCCATCAATCCATTGGTGATCCTGATCATTCCGAACTTCAGTTCTCCCTCAGATGCTCTCACATCTAAGCTCAAATCTCGAAATTGTTCCAGCAGTTGCAGCTCCTTAACCATCATTGATGAGATATGCATCTTCCTGCTCAATGCATCAGCAACGACATTAGCCTTTCCAGGATGGTATTGTAAGGTAAAATCGTAATTCTTGAGAAATTCCATCCAGCATCGTTGTCTCATGTTCAACTCCTTCTGGTCAAACAAGTACTTTAAGCTCTTGTGATCACTGAATATGGTGAAATTGCATCCATATAAGTGATGTCTCCAGATTTTCAATGAAAATACAATGGCAGCGAGTTCTAAGTCATGAGTCGGATAGTTCTTCTCATGAGTCTTCAGTTGTCGTGAGGCATAAGCCACCACCTTCCGATGTTGCATCAGCACACATCCCAAACCTTGATGCGAAGCATCACAGTACACTTCATACGGTTCCTCTGGTTGCGGTAAGATGAGTACAGGTGACGTCGTCAAACGTTCCTTCATTGTCTGAAAGCTAGTTTCGCACGCTTCGGTCCACGCGAAAGGTTGGTCCTTCCTCGTAAGTTGAGTCAAAGGTCCAACAATCTTGGCGAAATTCTCGATGAAGCGACGATAATATCCCGCCAAACCGACAAAACTCCTGATCTCAGTCACGGTCTTTGGCCGTTCCCATGACAACACAGTCTTTACCTTTGCTGGGTCCACAGCTATACCTTCTTTAGAGATCACATGGCCCAAGAATTTTACCTCTTGGAGCCAAAATTCGCACTTAGAAGGGTTGGCATACAACTTTGTCTCTCTCAACACTTGTAAAACCTGACGCAAGTGCCCTTCATGATCTTCAGCATTCTTTGAGTAGATCAGAATGTCGTCGATAAACACCACGACGAATCGATCTAAGAACGGATGGAAGGTCCTGTTCATGTAATCCATGAAAATGGCAGGTGCGTTTGTCACCCCAAATGGATATCACTAGATACTCATAGTGTCCATAACGAGTTCTGAACGCCGTCTTCTGGATGTCCTTAGTCTTTACTCTGATCTGATGGTAACCCGACTTCAGGTCTATCTTTGAGAATATCGCAGCTCCTCGTAGTTGATCCATCAAATCATCAATTCTAGGTAGCGGATACCTATTCTTGACGGTCACTTTGTTCAGTTGTCGATAGTCGACACAAAGTCTAGATTTCCCATCCTTCTTCTTCACCAATAAGACGGGTGCTCCCCAAGGTGAAACGCTTGGTCGAATAAATCCCTTCGACAGAAGATCTTCAAGTTGAGACTTCAACTCCACCAATTCCGCAGGTGCCATCCGATATGGTGCAATCGAAATCGGTCATGTTCCCGGTACGATGTCAATAGCAAAGTCAATGTCGCGTACAGGCGGCAAACCAGGTACATCCCCAGGAAAAACATCCGCGAAGTCTCTCACAACTGGAATATTACTCACTTCCGGATTCCCTTTACTCTCCAAGCTTAACAAAACGGAATACTCTTGAGATCCTTCATTCAGAGAAACGCTAATGTGATTGGCGGATAGATACTCGGAAAGATCCGAGTCAGGAAATACCACTCTCTTTCGGCTGCAGTCCAGAAGACAATGATAGTGGGACAACCAGTCCATCCCTAGGATAACATCTAGGTTCTTGAGGGTTAGGCACACTAGGTTAGCATGGTAAACTCGATCTCTATAGGTTACTGGACAATACATGCATGCAGTATTAGCAAGCAGAGTTTTGGCAGGTGTGGTAACTATAAGATCGAAGCTCAAAGCAGTAATAGGAAGTTTTAATCTAGTAGCACATTCCCTAGAGATAAAAGAGTGCGTTGATCCGGAATCGAAAAGTACAGTTAGGAGATTACCATCAATCTCGCAGTCTCCCCTGATCAGACCATCAACTCCTTCAACTTCTTCACCATCCATGGTGTAGACTCTTGCCTTGGCAGCAGGACGCTTCCCACGAGCAGTGTTGACAGCTGGTTCTGTCTTGGGTGCTCTACATTGACCAGCAGTATGCCCCAACTTGTTACTGTTAAAGCATTTGGGCCTCATATCAGTACAAGCATTGGCATAATGCCCAGGCTGCCCGCATCTGTAACAAGTCATCTCCCTGTTCACAGTCTGACCTCCGGAACCACCAGCAGTACCCACCATGGGTCTATAAGATCCTGGAGCAAATCCTCTACCAGCAGGACGTTGATACGGCCTCCTGCTCTGAAATTTCCCTCTGCCTTGAAAATTTTGAGAGCCCGACCTCATCGGCCCTCCTGTTCCAACACGGTTCAGTCTCTTGTTCTTCATTATCTCCACCTCCGTGGCTTTCTCAACCAAGGTCTGGAAGCGAGTGATTCCCAAAGGTTTCACCGAGTCCTCAATATCGGGCCTCAGCCCATTCACAAAGCGTTTGCACATGTAGGGTTCATCGACCCCATTGCGGAAGAATCGAAAGTGCTTGGCCAACGATTCCAGCTTGGCAGCATATTCCAGGATGGACATGCTACCCTGACGAAGAGTCAGGAATTGTGCCTCACGCTCGTCACGAGCACTATCTGGAAAATACTTCTCCAGAAAAGCAGCACAAAACGAAACCTAGTTCACCTCTAAGTTGTTTGCTTCCATCATTCCTCTGGTGCCCCTCCACCAGTTCAGCATCACCCAACAGTAGAAAGGTTGCCATCCCCACCTTGGCTCCATCAGCAGTCTGTAATACACCAAAGATCTTCTCAATCTCCTGGATCCAGAGATCCGCTTTGTCCGGGTCGGTACCCCCCGAGAACTTAGGTGGATCCTGTCTCCTGAAGTCATTCAGGCCTCTGTTCTGGTCCAGTGTCACTTCCCTCTGGCGTTGATGTTGATCACGTGCCTCCTCAGCAGCACGCCTCATAGCTTTATCGTTTGCCTGTGCAGTCACAGCTTGGGCCATAGTGGCCATTATCTCAGCTAATTGGTTAGCGTTCACCATGTTCTGCTAAGTCAAACAAACAGTTAGTACTCATCATAAGATAGCATCTAATATAACTATACAATATGATTAAGCAATAACTTCAAGCAATTCTAAGCGAAAAATCGCTTGCAGACAATCAATTTTCACTCTTTGGAGAGTCACACAACCTAGCACATAAGACCTATTCCCCAAAGACTCCCGAAAGACTCGACTAAGCTCTGATACCACAATGTAACACCCCGTTTTCGGTGGCGTCACTTTAGTAACCAAAAGAAAAATTTAAGCGGAAAAACGTGAATTATTTTTTTTCGATAATATAATTAACGACAGAAACATTAAACATTCTAGACGAAAGATAAAAGAAACTAATATACATCTATATATATATACAAGCCCCGCTAAAACTAACCACGTCGCGAGTGACCTCCAGCGACGGGTGACAGAAAGGAAGTAACGCCCGAAGGCAATATGTACAATCCAAGGTAAAACCTGTGTCCGCAACACCATACCTCAATAACTGAGAACAAATTGGCCCAGCGGCCTAAGAAAAGACCTCCTAAGTCCAACCAGCTCTCTGTGATCTCCATAAGAAAACCACACAAAAAGCTACCGGCAGGAAACTACCCTGTCCCAAAACGAAAAGCATGACGGTCAGAGCAACGACACTACTCCTACACTAATCCCAACTCGAGGAGCCCACACTAGCACTCGATCCTACACGCTAGCGCGGTCGTCGTCCGAATCTGCATCCAGGACAACTAACTCGACATACACAACCCTACCCTCTCTATCCACCCGAATGCGCTCCTGCACTGGTCTCTCGGGCTCGGGGCCCGGACCATGATCCTCGATGACAGCAGCAGTAAACGAACTGGACTCCATCGAAGTCCCACCCACTGGCACCTCCTCAGAGGGGTCCTCATCATCCGAAGATAATGGTGGTGGTGGTGGTCCTCCCAAGCCGGGTCCACAATGCACGCCGGGCGGCAAGTTGAAGCTCAATATATGTCTCCTCATTACCCCCTCTGTCAAGCGTCCGAATCGGTCAACACGGTCCTCCATGATCCGACCGGTGTAGGTCGCACGGTGGCTTATGGGGTCGACCACCCATGCACCTGGGTCGTCCTGGTCAAGCATCTCGAATCTGGTCCCCCCCCGAGGGGCTGACCATCGTAAACCAATCCGCCATACTCATCTGACAATGGCGTAGTCCGGCCAAACACACACAGAAGACGCGAGGGTCAACTCCAAAGAATTATATAAATATTAAAGCCAGATGTATATATATGGGATAATAATTATTAGCCTCTCAGGCTTATAAGTTTAGGGATAACATCCTAGGGTTGCATGTATCACAATGAATATAAAAGATCATAATAACAATTAGCATGCCTCTAATAGGATAAACAAGTACCAATCACACTCAGCAACTAAGTCAGAATGTATGTTGCATGCAATGCAATGCTGGTTAACAAGATGCATTCCGGAAGAAGGATGGACATCAACGAGGCGGCCCTAACACCAGCCACGGTGGGTACCTTCCTGCTCGCGTGTCTCTTACACCACACAAAAGTAGTCAGATCAGCAGTGAACCCGTAGGTCTGCCATTCCGTCTACTACTAAGGACCACCGTAGTGTCCTAAATATGGAAATCCGGGTCTTATGACCATTTTGGAATCCACCGAGGTCCGGTATCACGCCGTGTATTAACCTCAAAATGAGTGCATGAATGCAAGTGATTAGCCAAACAACGTCTCCGACCTCACTCGACACGTCGCCACGTGTTCTAAATAACTTAATGTCTCTAAAAAGAATACCCTAAGGTAAATGTCGATTCTGCGACAAAATGAATTAATCAAAAGAAGAAGAATGTACTTTGGAACTCATGGTTCCCGGCTAAACTTTAGATAGCCAACCAATAAACTGCTCATCGAGCGAAAGGTACCGAAGTACTTGGAAACTCATAGTCTCCGGCTAAACTTTAGATAGCCAAACAATAACCTGCTCATCGAGCAAAAGAGTACGAATGTACTTGGAAACTTATAGTTCCTGGCTAAACTTTAGATAGCCAAACAATAAACTGCTCATCGAGCGAAAGAGTATAAGCATACTCGGAAACTTGTAAGTTTCCTCAAGACTTGGACTCGACGACACTTCTCATTTTTTCAAAACTAATATTCCAGCTCTAAGCTCTTATCTAAGGTTGTTATCATTGTTCAAGGGTTTTAGAGATTAATTAGTGTCTTATGAATTTTCCTTGAGAAAATAGGTTTCATTTAGTCTTATAATACTTCCTATGAGTTTTCAGGGATCCCATAATCCCAAATAATTTCTGAGAAGGTATCGATCCATTAAAACATAACAAGGTCCGAACTTCGTTCGTCCTTTCAAACTCTCTCAAAAATCTCATAAAATTCGGCATGACTTGCCCGCAATCCTCACTCCTCAGAATCACAGTTATAAGTGGAATAGCATAAATCAGCTCAATCAATAACCATAAACAGCATATTCCAACACATCCTAGATTAACCATTTAGCACATAACATGTGAATCATTTAGCACACAATATCATGGCATCAAGTACTCAACAAGATCGGCCGAAGCCTCAGAAAACATTTCAAACATTTAGCAAGTAAGTGCATAACACATAAATCAAGTCGAATTCGTCAACACCTAAAGCATTATCTAGTAATTCAGAGAGTAGCCCTCACCGGTGGGTCTTCCAGCTTCCTCTTCACAAGTTCCTTCACGCTCCTCTCGTTGATCTCCAAGAAACACCTCAAAAGAACCTTAAGAAAAAATCACAGAAATCAACACAATGAATCAGAACCTCAGCAAACAATAAGTCCTAGGGTCACACGGAACACTACAAACTCCGTGGTACGACAATCTAACGCGTTAAGACAAGTTTTCGAAAAAGTCGGATTTCCTTCCCCCCTTGGTATAGCTCTCGGCCACTTTCCTTAATTGGGAGGGTCGATTTTTCTTCGATCAAACTTGGTTCCTAGGTTATCATACGCCATAACTAAGACGGTTCTAAGCTCGGAAAAATTTTCGGATCGAAAACTGATATAGGGGTAGTTTGGTCATTATTTTCAGCTCAGAAATTCAAAACTGGATTTTTGAAAAACAAACTGGATGGGGACGTCAACAACGACGTTTATGACGATTAATCCTACTAGCACTAAGCCAAGTCGATAGTTTTCTGCTTAAAGGTTGCGACTTTGCCCAAAAATGGGTATTTGGTGCAAAAATTGATCCCGGCAGCATTTCGTCGACATCTGACAAAATCTAATCCGTAGAACACGCTCAGGAGCATGCAGGGAATAAGTTTAGACACTGAAATCAGCTTATTTGAACAGTTTTTCAAAAAGCTCAAAACTTTGAGCACAGAAAGACATAGAAGAAGTCGACAGAAACGACGATCAGAAGAGAGATATAGTTTACCTACCTCAAGGTCTTCGATTAGCAACGATCGGTGAAGCAAACGGGCAAGAATCGGCGAAATCAGGATCCTCTCTTTCTCTCTTGGAGCTCGCGGGTTTGGGGAGGGAAATGGGTGAGTTTTTGCCAAAAAAATCTAATTTTCAAGCTATTTATAGGTTTTGGAAAATGCGGAAAAAAGATTTTTTCGCGATTCCGATTTTTCCTGCGCGTTCCTCTGCGAATTCTAAGATAGGTTCTGGCGACAGAATTCCTGAACTCAAAACGGAATTCTTGGAATTAAACCAAACGATCCAAAGTCGGCATGAGTCGGTGTAAGTCGGTTTATCCCGAAAAACTACTTTTTGCAGTGATCGTCGGAAGAGAAAACTTCCTTCTGAAGAAAGATCATAAATAACGAGAGAAATAGACGAACGCGGGCGGAATCTTCATTTGAAGCTTCGAATGGAAAAAGTCTTCATCGTCCGTTGATTTCAGGTTTCTTTAACTATCAGGGATTCCGTTTCGGCAATCTTCCGAGAATTGGAATTTGACGTTCGTACATTCCAGGTTTTCGCGTCGAGCCACTTGTTTATAGACGAAAAAGAGAAATTCTAACATTTCTCTGAAGATTTTTGGAATTAGTTTCCATCGTGTCCTAAAATGTAAATTAGCTATTCACTAATACCTTTGACCTAGGATCAGGCGAATGTTAGTCGTGCTATAACTCTTATCGGTCTTTGATACAATCCTTGGACTTTTCCTGAACCTTTTCCTTCATAAATCTATTTAATCAAACAAACTCTTTTATTTTATTAACTTATCCAAAGCTTAAAGACTTGGGCCTTACACAAAGCTCTAGAGGAAGATGAGCCAGAGGAAGATGAACCAAAAGAAGCTGGTCCCTCTGATTCACAATCTCAGAAGAAGAGCAGAATAACTGCGACTCATCCTAAGGAATTGATTCTGTGTAACAAAGATGAACCAGTCTGAACCTGATCAGCCTTCAGACCCTCTGAAGAGACCTTGCTCAGTCTGAAAGGATTAGTGTCCTTAATTGAACCTAAGTCAATTGATGAAGCTCTTCAAGACAAGGACTGGATTTTGGCTATGGAAGAAGAACTGAATCAATTTTCCAAGAATGATGTTTGGAGCCTAGTGAAGAAACCTCAAAGCGTTCATGTGATCGGAACCAAATGGGTTTTCAGAAACAAGCTGAATGAGAAAGGTGATGTAGTCAGAAACAAGGCAAGGCTAGTTGCTCAAGGCTACAGTCAGCAGGAAGGAATAGACTATACTGAAACATTTGCTCCAGTAGCAAGACTAGAAGCAATCAGATTGCTGATATCTTTCTCAGTGAATCACAACATAATTCTTCATCAGATGGATGTTAAGAGTGCCTTCCTAAATGGTTACATCTCAGAGGAAGTCTATGTTCATCAACCCCCAGGTTTTGAAGATGAGAAGAACCCTGACCATGTTTTCAAATTGAAGAAATCTCTCTAAGGTCTGGAGCAAGCTCCCAGAGCATGGTATGATAGACTCAGCTCATTCCTTCTGGAGAATGAGTTTGTAAGGGGTAAAGTAGATACAACCCTCTTTTGCAAAACTTACAAAAATGACATATTAATTGTGCAAATTTATGTTCATGATATTATATTTGGATCTGCTAATCCATCTCTATGCAAAGAGTTTTCTGAGATGATGCAGGTTGAATTTGAAATGAGTATGATGGGAGAACTCAAATACTTTCTGGGTATACAAGTTGATCAAACCCCAAAAGGAACTTACATCCATCAAAGCATATACACTAAAGAATACTTCAATAGCCGTTCAACATGACAGAATCTACAGTTGCTAAGACTCCAATGCATCCTACATGCATTCTGGAGAAAGAAGATGCAAGTGGTAAAGTTTGTCAGAAGCTCTATCGTGGTATGATAGGATCACTTCTATACTTAACTGCATCTAGGCCGGATATTCTGTTTAGTGTTCATCTATGTGCTCGTTTCCAATCAGATCCGAGGGAAACCCACTTAACTGCTGTTAAGAGGATCCTGAGATATCTGAAAGGTACCACTAACCTTGGCTTGATGTATAAGAAAACATCAGAGTATAAGCTTTCAGGTTATTGTGATGCTGATTATGCTGGAGATAGAACAGAGAGAAAAAGCAATTCTGGAAATTGTCAATTTATGGGAAGCAACTTAGTCTCATGGGCAAGCAAGAGGCAGTCAACTATTGCACTATCCACTGCAGAGGCAGAATATATCTCAGCGGCAATTTGCAGCACTCAGATGCTCTGATTGAAACATCAGCTGGAGGATTATCAAATCCTTGAGAGCAACATCCCAATCTATTGTGATAATACTGCTACAATCTCACTAAGTAAGAATCCTATCTTACACTCAAGGGCAAAACACATTGAGGTAAAGTATCATTTTATTAGAGATTATGTTCAGAAGGGCTTACTTCTTCTGAAGTTTGTTGATACTGACCATCAATGGGCAGATATCTTTACAAAGCCCTTAGCAGAAGATAGATTTAATTTCATTCTGAAAAATCTGAATATGGACTTTTGTCCTGCATGAAGATGGATCAGAACCTCTGACTATGATGCTTCTTTATCAGAACATGTCTAGTTTAGAAGGTAACTCCATCAGAGGATAAGTATCCATTGGTGCTCACTCTGAAGCTGAGACAGTAAAACGTGTGTCAGTAGCTATGATACATTGTTCCTTGTGCCCGTGCTGACAGTCTGTCATAATTAGTGTTGATGTGCTTCTCTCCATCGTGTGATATGTGTATTAACTATTGCTATGATGTCTTTAATTTTTAACCGTTGATTTTACCTTGCTTTTTTCATCAACAACGGTTATTTTCAAAAAAAACCACTATACACACACGTTCTCCATCAGTTACTGATTTACTCTCTCTCTCTCTCTCTTCGATTTGCAAATCTTAATCCCCACGATCTCTCTCTCTCTTCATTCATCCTCTTTCTCTCTACTCAAGCCTTCAACCGCTTCAAAGATGGTGAAATCTAACAAAGGTGAAACTGTCGACGGAAGAAGATTTCCTGTCATGGTAGTAGGTCAAATTACCGGTCAATTAGGCTCTGCAACTCAGAGAAATCAACCATAAGCTCAAGCTACAGGGCAGATGATTCCTCTCGCACAAAGGGGTTGTGATGTTACATGTGTCTACTCTCCTGATGAACTCCAGGTTCTTGCTGAATGGAGATTCGACCTTGACAACATTGCTGCAAATGGGTATGATCTTCGTCCTGAAGTTCAAGCTCAAGGCTGGGAAGAATACTTCAATAGGCTTCGTGGTCCAGTCTACGTCAAGTTGGTGAAGGAATTCTGGAAACATGCCGACTGTGATGACAATCAAGTGGTTTCCTACATTGCTGGCAGAAGAATCATCATCACAGAGAAATCAATTGTTGATCTTCTGCGTGAGCACACTGGCACAGGCTACAAATTCCAACTGACGGAATCAAAGGTGAAACCCAAGACCAAAGAAGGAACCAACAAAGCTCTCTACACAAACTATAAGCCTGGCAAGAGTGACTACAAAGTAGTAGAACTTCATCCTAAGCTGAGGATTTGGCACAAGATTCTGCTTCATTGCATCAATCAAAGGCCAAAGGGAAGCTCTCCTGACTACATCAATTTCTGTCAGAAAGTGATGCTTTTCTTCATTCAGGATCGCAGGAAGATCTGCCTTCCCTTCTTCCCGTTCTCTTATCTCAAAGAGTGCATCAAGAAATCCAGAACCACTGCTTCTCCAAAGTCTGCAATCAGATATATTCCTTTTGGAAAATTACTCTCAGACCTTTTCATGGAAAGCAAATTGATAGAGGATCTGACTAAAGCAGGCTGCACAGAGGATCTGACGACTGTGGTTGGTGATGTCTTCACTTCCACATCCATGAAGAAGATGGGATTGATTAAGACAAAGGTGGCTCCTGCTCATGAAGACACCTCTAATGAAATTCGACAGAGAAGAGTCCCTCTGGCTGATTACCCTCTGTGGTCTCAAGCTGATGATCCAGTTGCTATCTTGCACTATCTAGCTGACTTGAGGGAACAAGGTTTTGAAATAGATGTGGACGAGTTCTTCATAACCTTGCCACCAGCTCCAAAATTTGATTCTCCTCCCAAGAAAAAGAAGAAGAGAAGAATAATTATAGAGGAATCCTCTAAAGAGTCTGATCCTTCTGATGGTGTTAATCAGAAGAAGAAGAAGAATGACAAGCTTAAGAGGATGCATGAGGAACCCTCTAAGCCAGATGCTCCTTCTGATGGTGATGATGATGATGCTCCTCCACCAAAGAAGTCCAAGAAGCAGGTGAGGATTGTGGTTCAACCAACTCGTGTGGAACCAGCTGTTGAGGTAACCAGAACTGAGGCTCCTTCCAGGGTTACCCGATCTGCAATGAGATCATCAAGTCTGCTGTTTCATTTATTGATGATGATTTAAGCTCATTTGATGCACTCCCTATTTATGTACTTCTTTACCGAACTGCTACCCCACTCTCTCCTATTCAAGAGTCTCAACCAGCTGAACAAAACACTTCTCCACTCACTTCACCCAGATCTTCATTTTTTCAATCTTCTCATGAAGAAGCACTTCTCTGGAATATGCTTCAGACTCCTAGACCCTCTAAACCTACCTCACCCATAACCATTCAATATAACCCACAAACCTCTGAACCCATGATTTCCCCAGAGTCTCATCATGAACCCAGAACATCTGATCATCCTGTTCGCAGAACAAATGATACAGACACCATAACTCCTTGTCCCTCCGTATCCTTTCCCATCAATGTTGTTGATTCCTCACCCTCAAATAACTCTGAATCAATTCGCAAATTTGATCAAATTGCGAAAGAGAAAGAGTCTGCAATTCCTGAGTACTACCAAACTATTCCAAGACCAAGGAAATATCCTGGACCTAGGCTAGAACGTCTAGCTGATCCAGATCATCCTATTCCAGTAGTCCCTCTGAATGCAGCTTCTCCTTCGTCTCTCCCTGTTCAACCAGCACTTCTCTTACAACCAGACCATATCCAACCAGAAAAATCCGTCTCTAACCATTCCTCAGTTAGATCTCCAAACCCTGAGGTTGAAACCTCTCAACCTAACCTTGAGATCAACATATCAAATGTCCAAACTCTAGATGTTGGTTCTCCTTAAGGTTTTTCTGAAGCCAATAGCAGTAATCACCCCACTTCTCCTGAAACCAATCTCTCCATTGTTCCCTATACATATCTCAAACCCAATTCCCTTCTTGAGTGCATCAGTGTGTTTAACTATGAAGCATCATTAATGGTTCGCAGTGTGCAAGGTCACACTGACCTTCATGAGAACCCTGACTCTGTTGCTGAAGAATGGGATCATCTGTGTGACTGGATAATTGCTAAAGTTCCTACTATGATGAGTCATCTCACAGCTGAAAGGGATCAGAGGATTGAAGCTGCTAGGCAACGTTTAAACAGAAGAGTAGCTATGCATGAACAACAACTAAGGGTTGAGTTACTTGAAGCTATTGAAGAAGCAAGAAAGAAGAAAGAACAAGCAGAAGAAGCTGCTCGTCTTGAAGCTGAACAAATTGAAAATGCTAAGTTAGAAGCTCTGAAAGAAGCTGAAAGGCTACAGGCTGAAGCTGATGCTCTCAGAAGTCAAGTTCTTGCACCAGTGCCTTTCACAAGTGCTGCTTCACAGTCAACTCAAGCTCCTCACTCTGCTCAGGATGTTCCCTCCACTTCTACACAGCCAAGTTCTTCCAGACTTAAGTTTTTGGAACAACGTCTTAACTCTCATGAGACTTTCCTGTTCAGCATGAATGAAGCCATTCAAGAGCTCCTGCGTTGCATTGCCAAACCTTAGTTTTTAGGATCTCTATCGTTTTCTTCTTTATTTGATTAACTTTTAATTATTTTTTTTCTTTGTTTTTAGTTTTTATTTCCTTTTATATATACTATGTCTCGTTATTGCTTTCATGTGATTATTTATTTCATGCTTCTACTTGCATTTAACATCACATATATCTGGAAAAAAAAAATTGTATATATAATCAATATTACATATTGCATCTTCATACATCTAATCTAGAATGGAGGATCCTTCCTCATTCTCCTACACTCTTGGCGCTGCTCCACTCTCTCCTTCTCCAGACGATCGAGTGTGTACTCTATGTTGCCGAGCCTTTTGTTCAGCTCATCCCTCTCCAGACCCTCTTCCATCGTCTCCAGATCCTTCTCCACTGCCTGCTTTTCTTCCAGCAGATTCAGCTCCAGCTGACACAGCTCCTGAATCTCCTCCACGAAGCAGAGGAACTCCTTCAGATCTTTCTCCAACTCTGGACTAAGATTCCTTTCCAACAGCGATGTGATCAGCTCATGTATGGTTCTTGAACCATCTGGATGCCTAACATTCATGAACAAATCTTCGTTAAAGGCCTTCTTTCTGAGCTCTTCTAGTACAACCATGTATGATGCCATTTTTCTTTGGAATTGATCTTGTTGTGAAGCTTACCTCGTTCCTAATCACTTTATATAAGCATCCTCCTCTCTCCGGAAGTTATTGCTCCTGCAGTTTCTCGAGGATAAAGTCCTTGGTAACTGAAGCTTCTCTTTACTTCCGTGGCCGGTGGTAAACGTTCTACTTCTGCATTAATTCCTTTCTTTAGTTTCGCTAATCTCTAATTTCCTCAATAATTATTTCTCCATTTTTTTTGAAACTTAGACCTTCTCTAAGGGGGAGTACCTTGTACTTCAAGCTAAGTTTTTCACACCCCAGTCTTTTTGCTTATGACAAAAAGGGGGAGTATAACCCAGTTTTTGATGTGTAAGCTGTGTTAGTGTGATTTCTTTTTCTTTTGGAGAATTTAAGAGTTCCACCTTTATGACCATAGATGTGTCACTGGGCAAATACAAGGAATACACTTCACTTCTTCTGATGTGATATTAGTTCGACTCTGATACCTTATTTGTGACTCTGAATACTTATGCGCTCTGATTATTTCATTTCATCTATGTCATGCGTTTTCACTCTGAACTCTTATATTATTTAGCTCAGAATCTAGATATCACTAATGCTTTCATTAAGTCTTAGATTCAGGTGGAGCTAAGCTCAGAATGAGCAAAATAAACCATTCACATCAAGATAAGTTTAATTCTATCTCTCTAAACTCTGAGTGAATTCATTTTATTATTTAAGAATTGTTCATCAAAATACTTGGTTTTGTCGTCATCAAAAAGGGGGAGATTGTAAGATCAAGTTTTGATCTAGTAGTACAACTCTATGTTTTGATGATTAAAAGTTAACATTTTAGTATGAACAATTATGGTACTCTAACGTGTTTTTCTGAGTGTGCTCTCAACAGGCTCTGACCTTAACATAATCTCACACCAATCTGAAGCACTGTACTTAAAGAGTGACCCTAGCAACGCTTTCGCATTCTCTATGTTCAATCTAAACAGTAGAAAAGCTTCAGAAGATCTGAAGTTATTCAAGCTCTGATAAGGACTCAACTCACTTGAAGTTCTGAAGATCCAGACGTTCTGACAACTCAGACACTCTGAAGGCTCAGAAGTTCTGATGGTGTAGAAGACTCTGAAGATCCAGAAGCTGAAGAGTGAAAGACTCTGAAGTCCAGAAGCAAACTGGTTCTGAAGACCAAGTACTTCTCCTCTGAGTTCAGAATCCGAAGGTACAACGGTCAGAGGATCCATGCTTCCCTCTGACTCTGATCAACAAGCTTCACAAGTTCCAACACGAAGCACTCCTCTGATCAGAAGTCAAACGAGGTTAAAGGTCAAGTCACTATCCAAAGTACAAAAGCAAATGTACTCTCCTGACGACCTAACATAACATTCTCAGCCACAACAGAAGATGGAAATTCCAGATCTGCCATCCAACGGTAGCATTTCCATGCAATGTTCAAACCCTAATCCTTGGAGTATTTATAGAGGCTGAAGATTGAAAGATGCGGTTGGAAGAATCTCATACGCGCAAGCTATATTCAAATCTTCTAAGCATTCTTTCTTCATTGAATTCATTGTGTTTACTACAAGCTTTTTAGAAGCAATCTCTTTGTAAACAATATTTCTTAAACAGTTGTTTAGTTTACCTTTAGGAGATCAAGGTTGATCGGATCCTAGAGAAGACTAAGAGAGTGAATCTTAGTGTGAGCTAAGTCAGTGTATTGTTAGTCACTTGTAGGTTTCAAGTGCAGTTGTAACAATTATCAGATTAGTGGATTGCCTTCATTCTAAGAAGGAAGAAATCACCTTCACGGGTGGACTGGACTAGCTTGAGTGATTCATCAAGTGAACCAGGATAAAATCCTTGTGTGCTTTTCTTATCTCTTATCTTAAGCACTTTACTTGTGTCTCAAAAGATTTGTTAAAATCTTTAAGGTGGAAGTTTTATTCTGAAAACGCTATTCAAACCCCCCCCCCCTCTACCGTTTTTCATACCTTCATCTTTTTCTTCCTCTGAAATAGTTATGCTCATATCTGCAAACTTTTCAGCTAGCTTTGACTTGTCAGAGTCAAGCTTATCATCAAATCTAACATGTATAGATTTTTCAATAGTTCTAGATTCAATATTGTTAACTCTAAACCCTTTAGAACATTCAGAGTATCCTAGCAAATAGCATTTCACAGATTTGGAATCAAACTTATGCAATCTATCTTTAGTATTTAACATATAACACACACACCCAAGGGGACGAAAGTAGGAAATGTTGGGCTTTACATTCTTCCACAATTCATAAGGTTTCTTATTCAGAATCGGTCTTATGGAGATTATGTTCTGAATATAACACGATGTGTTTACTGCCTCGGCCCAGAAGTGCTTTGCCATATTAGTTTCTTGCATCATGGTTCTAGCCATCTCTTGGAGAGTTATGTTCTTTCTTTCTACAACACCATTCTGCTGAGGAGTTATAGGACAAAAGAAATCATGAGATATACCATAGGAATCAAAGATTTTCTCAAACTCCTCATTCTCAAACTCTCCACCATGATCACTTCTCACGTAGACAATCCTACTGGATTTCTCATTCTACACTTGGGCAACAAAGGTAGAGAACACAGAATGCGACTCATCCTTGCGTCTTAAGAATTTTACTCTTGTCCAGCGGCTATAGTCGTCAACGATGACCATCCCATATTTCTTGCCACCTATAGACTCAGTTTTCATCGGTCCAAATAGGTCAATATGCAGAAGTTCCAACAGCCTTGAGGTGGAAACAACATTCTTAGCCTTGAAAGGGACTTTTTTAAATTTTCCTTTCTGACATGCTTCATAGAGAGCATCTGAAGAAATTTTCAGAGTTGGTAAGCCCCTGACAAGGTCAAGCTTACTTAGATGAGAAATCTTTCTCATTCTAGCATGCCCTAACCGTCTATGTCATACCCATTGCTCTTCGTTAACAGAAAAAAGACACTTTACTTTCTGAGTTTCCAACTCAGATAATCTGATCTTATAGATGTTGTTCCGCATCTTGTTGTTAAACAGAACAGAGCCATCAATCTGACTTACAGCCCTGGAAGACTTTTGATTGAAAATAATGTCATAAGCCTTGTCAGCTAATTGACTTATTGACAATAAATTATGCATTAAACCGTCTACTAATAAAACATTATCAATGCATGGACCCTTACCAACACCTATGGTCCCAGAGCCAACAATCTTACCCTTCTCATTGCCTCCAAAACCAACTTCACCTCCAGGTCTAAGCTTCAGGTCTTGGAACATAAGCTTTTCTCCCGTCATGTGACGCGAGCATCCACTGTCCAGATACCATGATTGGAGTCTCAGTGGAGCTATCAAGGATATCTGCGACATATACAATCTTTTCCTTAGGTACCCACTTTCTAGGTCCTTTGTTGTTAGTTACCCTAGAAGTTCTGACAAATTTGGGTCTTTCAACAGGATAATGCAAAGGAATTTGAGCATGATATCTTGACATAGAAAATGTTCCTTTCTTAATGGGTAAAGCAACTTTGGAAGGTGCAGGTTCAGGTATAATAGTGCCAGAGGGAACAAAATGTTCATAAAGAGATTTAGGTTTAGGCATGGGAGGCTCATTTCTACTGGGTCTAGAATAGCCAATGCCATCCATTCCATTTTTGCTAATGCCATAGATCATTGAAGCCATTAAACTTCTCTCTTTGCTTTTAGCTAGGAAGCTTTGAAAAGATTTTTCATATTTAGTTTCATTCTTATCATCAGAAGTACTAGATAAAATGATATCTTTCAACTTGGAAATTTGATTTTGAGAACAGAGTTGGAATTAGCTAGAGAGAAATTGTTTTCACTTAACTCGGAAATCTTTTCTCAACCTTTTATGCTTAGTCAGAAGCATATCATGTTTACTCATAATTTCAGCTAAGGAAGATTTTAGTTCAGACACAGAGAAGGATGCGAACAGCTCGCTTTCATCTTTAGAGTCTGACTCAGCCTCTGATACTGGATCTGATTCTGCTTTTGACTCTGCCTCTTTGTCTTTGACAATAGCCATGAGTCCTTCACCATCAGAGTCTACTTCTTCTGCGTCTGAATCATCAAGAGTTACCATAAGACCTATCCTAGCCTTGACATACTTCTTAGGCTTCTTGTTTTTCTTCAGCTTAGGACAATCATTCTTGTAATGTCCTGGCTGCTTGCATTCAAAGCATGTAACTTCTTTGGATGATGACTTGCGTTGACCAGACGAAGACTCTTGTTTTCCTTTGGATCTTGATGAGCCCTTGTATTTGTTTTGCCTGTGCTTCCAGAGGTGATTGAGTCTCTTTGAAAGGAGTGAAAGCTCATCTTCATCAGAGTCCTCGGACGATTTTTCTGAAACTTTTTCAACTTGAAGTGCCTTGGTCTTCTCAGACTTCACCTTCAGAGCTATGGATCTTTGCTTCCACTGAGCAACATGATCAGCATGATCTATCTCAAGACTCTTCCGAATGCTGATGAGTTCTTCTAAGCTCATCTTTTTGATGTCTTTAGACAGCTTCAGGAAAGTCATCAAAGACATCCACTTCTCAGGAAGACCTCTGAGAATTCTCTTGACATGATTAGTATTGGTATAGCCTTTGTCAAGTATTCTGATTCCAGAGATGATCATCTGAAATCTGGAGAACATAGCATCTACTGTTTCATCAGGATCCATCATGAAGGCTTCATACTTTTTGATCCAGGACAGCGCCTTTGTCTCCTTGACATCTTCATTTCCTTCATAAGACATCTTCAGGGAGTCAAAGATCGCCTTGGCAGAATCACAGTATGTGATCTTCTCATATTCTTCATATGAGATAGCACTCAGCAAGATGGTTCTTATCTGTGATGATCTTTGTACATTTTCTTATGAGCATCAGTCATCTTGTCTCTTGGAATCTTTGCTCCATCTTCATCAACAGGGCGAGTGTAGCCATCAATAATGTGATCCCAAAGATCAGCATCAAATCCATGAAAGAAACTCTCGATTCTATCTTTCCAATAATCAAACTTTTCTCCGTCTAAGATAGGTGGTTTAGCACGGTAGTGATCTCTTTGAGCATCGCTGGTGGTGGCATCCATTTGAGTTTTTCACACCGGTCCGGATCTCTGAACACTGTTAAGTGTGGTAATCATAACTTACGCTCTGATACCAATTGAAGGTATGAAAAACACTAGAAATGGGGGGGGGGGGGTTTGAATAGGGTTTTTAGCTTTTAGAAATATCCCTCTAAGATTAAGAATAATCTTTTCGAACTAAAGATCACAAGGTACACGAGATAAGGGAAAGAGAAAAGCACACGAAGATTTTATTCTGGTTCACTTGATAAATCACTCAAGCTAATCTAGTCCACCCGTTAAGGTGATTTCTTCCTTCTTAGAAGGAAGGCAATTCACTATTCAATGATTGTTACAACTGCACTAGCAACCTTGCTCATTGACTAACAATACAATGAACTAGCAGCACTAAGACAACCTTGCCTTAGTCTTCTCAAGAATTCTGACGTCACTGGTCTCTCAAGAAACTACAAACAAAGTTTCTGAAAGAGTTTGGTTTACAAAGAGATGCTTCTAAAACAAGTAGACGTAAACACAATAAGAACAATAAAGAAAATATTGCTAAGGTAATCGCTGAAAGTATTTCGCGTATAAGCACAGAGTTTCTTAGCTTCTTTCTTTTATCTTCAGCCTTTAAATACTCCAAGGTTTAGAGTGTGTATCCGTTGGATGAATCTATCCGTTGGAGAGCAGTTCTGGAATTTCCAGAGCCTGCTATGGCTGAACGTCGTAGGTAAGGCAGTCAAAATAGTACATTAGCTTTTGTACGAATGACAGTGACAATGCCTCAGCCTAGTTGAATCTTGATCTTGGGCGCTGCTTCGTGTTGGAAATTGTGAAGCTTGTGAGATCAGAGTTAGAGCGAAGCTTGGATCTTCAGATCATCAGAACTTCTGCTACTAGACCGTTCATCAGAACGCCTAGTCTTGAGAGCATGAAGGGCTTCTGGTCTTGAGAGCCAGCTTACTCTTGGACTTTAGAGCTTCCGAGTCTTCAACTTCTGGACCGTTCCTTAGAACATCTGGTCTGCAGAACTTCAGAGCTTGGATCGTTCGGAGTCCACATCAGAGCTTATAGTCTTCATATCGTCTGAAGCGTTTGCTACCGTTCAGAAAAACGTAGTTAAGTGCAGAAGCATTGTTTGTCAGAGTCAGAGCCTGTTTATCACAACTTAAACTGACAAACGTTAGAGTACCACAATTGTTCATACATAATAATAGACTTGTTATCATCAAAACATAGAGTTGTACCACTCGACCAAATCTTGGTCTTACAAGGAGGCTTTTCAGCAGTTGAAGGAATTATTGGCTTCACCACCAATATTCGCAAAACCCACGCCAGAGATCCCATTAACACTATATTGTTACAGGAAGAGATTAAGAAGTATAAGATAGTCTATTTTGTTAGCCACACCCTACAAGGGGCGGAAGTGCGTTACCAAAAAATAGAGAAGGCAGCTCTTGCAATACTTAAGACAGCCAGGCGACTCCAACCATACTTTCAAAGTTTCCAAATAAAGGTGAAGGCTGATATTCCGTTACGACAAGTTTTGCAAAAACCAGATCTGTCAGGGCGCCTTGTTAGTTGGTCGGTGGAATTATCAGAGAATGACATTGTTTATGAGCCAAGAGGGCAAGTTACAATTCAAATTTTGATTGATTTTGTGGCGGAATTGACGCCTACAGAGGGCGACAGAGAAAACTCAGAGTGGGTTCTCTCAGTGGACGGTTCTTCAAATGAGCATGGAAGTCGGGGTCGGTGTGTCAATTGAGAGTCCCGACAAAATGTTAATTGAGCATTCGTTAAAATTTGGGTTCAGGGCGAGCAACAATCAGGCCGAGTATGAGGCACTAATAGCAAGGTTAATACTTGCCAATGAGTTGGGTGTGCAAAAGTTATACATAAAGGCCGACTCTCAGTTAGTGGTGAAGCAAGTTCGAGGCGAGTATCAAGTGAAGGATCCTCAGCTGTCTAAGTATCTAGAAATTGTGCAGAGACTCATGCAGGCGATCAGCCAAGTTAAGATTGAGCACATACCAAGAGGTCAAAATGAGCGAGCAGATGCATTCGCCAAATTAGCCAGCACAGGGCGTGTAACGCCCCGATTTCTCGAGTGTCACACAGTAACCAATTTTCACAAATAATTTTCGCCGATTTCATTACTTATCTTGATTAGGTGATAAAAGATCATTTTCTCTTTAGAAAACTCTTGAATACCACGTTTTAGAAACCTCATTAATGTTTCTCCGATTTACAACTTTAACCAGAAACTGTAAATACGGTTCTCGCACAGGACAGATGTCGAACGCGATGCTGGGACAACCGGTTCGACAACTGACTAACAGTAACAAAACCAGAAAAATAATAAAGTAGAACACAGAAAATTGGTAACCCAGTTCGGTGAAACTTCACCTATGTCTGGAGGGTTTGCACCCAAACAAAGGAAATCCACTATCTCAAGATTCAGGAATTACAGACACTCATGAACACCACAGTTCATAGTTCACTTCCTAATCTACCCAAGTGTATTTCTACTTAGTATCTCAACCTAAGTATGAGAGCCTCTCTCCCTTTCTCTCAATCACTGCCACAGTGATTGGTAACAAACAATCAACAATCTGAGTTTGAAGAATTAAAGAACACAGAACACAACTTTGCTTTATAGAATCAGGGAGCAAAGTTTGTTCACAAGAAACAAGGATAAAGAACAATAAATGTAACACCCCGATTTCGGTGGCGTCACTTTAGTAACCAAAAGTAAACTTAATGCGGAAAAACGTGAATATTTTTTTTCGATAATAACTAAGACAAGACTGAAATAAATAAAACTCAAATGCGAAAAGCAATAAAACTAATATACAAAATATATAACAGCCCCCGCTGTAAGTAGCAACCTCGTCACGAGTAAACCTCCAGTGACGGGTAATAAAAGAGTAGCGCCCGTAGGCAATATGTACAAACCAAATGAAAAGGTGAAGTGTCCGCAACACTATCCCTCAAAATGAGAATAAGCTGGCCCATCGGCCTGAAACAAGACTTCCTAAGTCCAACCAACTCTCTGTTATTCCCGTAACGAAACCACACAAAAAGCTATAGGTGGGAAACTACCCTGTCCCGAATGAAACAAATGATGTTCAGAGCTAAGACTCTACTCCTACACTAATCCCATCTCGAGGAGCTCACACTAACACTCAATCCTACATGCTAGCGTGATCGTCGTCCGAATCTGAATCCAGGACGACTAAGTCTAGGTACATCCTCCGTCCTCCGCTCGCTATCGCGATGCGCTCCTGTTCCAGCATCCCAACTCTAGTTTCCCCAGAAGGGTGAACCGTCGTGAACTAGTCCGCCAAAGACATCTGACAAAGGGCGTTTGTTCGCCAAAGCACACACAGAAGACGCGAGGGTCAACTCCAAAGAATTATGTAAATAATAGCAAGGATAGATACAGATAATAGGATAGCCACTTAGGCTTTTAGCTAGGGATAGCATCCTAGGGTTGCATATCTCATGATGAATATAAACGACGATAAATCACAGTTAACATGCCTCAAATAGAATTAACAAGTATCAAACACACTCATCACTAAGTCAGTATGCATGTTGCATGAAATGATATGCAGGTTAACCCAGTTAACCACATGCATTCCGGAAAGGGATGGACATCAAACGGATCAGCCCTAACACCAGCCACGGTGGAACCATTTCCGCCCGCGTGCCTCTTACACCACACAAAGGTAGCCAGATCAGCAGTAAACCCGTAGGTCTTCCATTTCGGTCTGCTACAAGAGACGTCTACAAACGCTCTACCACGGCATTCCGGGTCTTATGACCATTTTGGAAACCGACGAGGTCCAGAGTACGTCCTGTGTTAATACCTCATTAATGTTGCATGAATGCAAGATGATTAGTCAATCAACGTCTCCGATCTCACTCGACACGTCGCCACGTGTTCTAGCTAAATTAATGTCTCTAAAAGCTTACCCTAAGGTAAAGTCGATTCTGCGACAAAAGACACACTTCACAACAACACATAGCTGCTCCAACAGCACAACAACAAACGCTGCTCCAACAGCACAACAACAAACGCTGCTCCAACAGCACAACAAACAAACGCTACTCCAACAGCACAACAACAAACGCTGCTCCAACAGCACGACAACAAACGCTGCTCCAACAGCACAACAACAAACGCTACACTTGGATCCGACGACACTCCTCGTTTTTCCAAAACTATGATTTGACTTCCAATGCCTTCCTTCGAGGTTGTTATCATTACTTAAAGATTTTGAGGTTATTTAAGGTCTTATGAATTTTCTTTATAAAATAGATTCCATTATGTCTTATCGCAAGTCTTATACATTTTCAGGATCTCCCAATCCCAAGTCGCTTCTAGAGGATGTCTCGATCCACTAAACAAAATTAAGGCCCGAACCTCGTTCGTCCTATCAAACTTTCTCAAAACTCTCAAAATAAAATCGGCATGACCTGCCCGCTATTCTCACCATTCAGAATCTCAGATTCCAGTACAGAGCATATTTAAATCATCACAATCAACATGTCATATATCAATAAATCGCATCATAAACACTTAGCACTTAGCATATAAAGAATGCACCACACATCCTAGATTACCCACATAGCACATAGCATGTAAGACAATCTCAAAAACATTCAGTAGATGAATCATCTACATTGTCAGCCGAAGCCTCAGAAAACATTTTCCAATCACACACAATCCAGTGCATAAACAGTAAACAATGTCGAAACATCGACCCTAGGCATTAACTAGAGATTCAGTGAGAAGCCCTCACCTGAAAGTTCTCCAGAATGATCAACTAGTGCTTCCCCGCTCTCAAAGTGTTGGTCCTCGGGGAAATCCTCAAAAGCACCTTTACAATAAAATCACAGAATACTTTCAGAATCTATCAGAAACTAAGCTATCGATACTTACTAAGGTTACTCGAAGTAATCTATACCCTAAGGTACGATAAACTAGCGCGAAAGACAAGTTTTCGGAAAAGGAAATTTTCCTCCTCCCCCCTAATAGGGCTCGGCCACTTTGTGCAATTATGGGGCTCGATTTTTCTTCGATCAAACTTGGTTCCTATGCTTTCATAAGCCGTAACTAAGGGTATTCTGAACTCGGAAAAATTATCGGATCAAAAACTGTCGCAGGGGTATTTTGGTCATGATTTTTAACTTAGGATTTTTCAAAACTAAAATCCCAAAAATAAAATTTTGCAGGGACGTCACCAACGACGTTTATGACAACTAATCCAAATAGCACTAAGCTAAGGCGATAGTTTTCAGCCTAAAGGTTGAAGCTTTACTCCAAAAACTCCAAAATGGGTATTTTAGGCTCAAATTGATTCCGGCGGAATTCCGGCGACATAACGGAAAATCTAACCCGGCAGAAGTGATCTTGGGCGCATAAGGAAGAGGTTTAGAATCAGAAATGAAAGATTCAGGATAGTTTTGCAAAAACCCATAAACTATCCGCTCCGAAAACTCTACAGAAAAGCTATGGAAAAAGCGATCAGAGGTAAGGATTAGCGACTATACCTCAAAGCCTTGAAGTAGCAACTGATTGATCGACGATCAAGCAAGCGATGAACAAAATTCTTCTTCCTTCTTCCTTGTTCTTGGCCGCGGGTTTGAGGAGAGAAAATGGAGGAAAATTTGAGTTTTTCTTCCTTTCTTTGCTATATATAAAGGTTGGAAATTCGCGGGAAAATGAAAGTTTCGCGAATCTGATTTTTCCGGCGTCATTCTCCGTGAATTAATAGATATGTTTTGGCGAAAGAATTCCAAAACTAAAATGAGGTCTCTTTGTATTTTTGGCAACTAAAGCATAGTCGGTATAAAACTATTTTACCCGATAAGTTGCTTTTTGCATCGGATGTCGGAATGGAAAACTTCCTTCTGAAGAAAGATTGAAATCATCAAGAGAAATGGGTGTCCGCGTGTAGAATATTCATTTGAAGCTCTGAATAGAAAAAGTCTTCATCGTCGAGAAATTCTAGGGTTTTGAAATACCAGGGATTCGGTTTCGGCAAACTTCCGATGATTGGAATCGGACGTTCGTAGATCCTAGAGTTTCGCCTCGAAACGATTGTGATATATGGAAAAAAGAGAAGTTCTAACATTTCTCTGAAGATTTTTGGAATTAACTTCCGTCGTGCCTAAAAGTGAAAATTAGCTATATACTAGGGTTTCTGACCTAGGTTTAAGCGTAAAACGATCGTGCTATAACTTTTATCGACTTCAATACGAACCTCAGACTTTTCCTGAACTTTCTCCTTCATACATTTATTTCATTTACTAAACTCTTGTTCAGGTTTCCCTTCGCCATGCATCAAACCTACTGGTGAATAAGAATTTATTCACTTGGTATAAACTGAAAAACTTGGGCCTTACATTACTACCCTCCAAAAAGAAAGTTTCGTCCTCGAAACTTAAGGGTTAGTAAAAAAATTCTGAATATTGTCCCTTGGTCTTTTCCTCTAACTCCCATATAGCACCGTCTGTGTCTTTGTTCCAAATAACTTGCACTAAAGCACTCTGCTTTCCCTTCGATTGTTTCACTCTTCTAGTCCCAATGCTGACCGACGGCGTCTCAAAAGACATATCGTCCTCTAACTCTCTGTTGTCCGGTTCGACCACTTGAATCGGTTCTCCGTTGGGAATAATATTTGTTGGCATTCGTGCAATCGCACAACCTTAACCACTTGCTCCTCTGCCCTTGTTCGTCCAAAATACTGATTAGGAACTCGGTACATCTCTATGTTCCGGATTGAATGCTCAACTTGAGTCTTACTACCTTGTGCATGACAAGACTCATTCTCCTTAATCATAAATTCATCAACCCCTCATAAGTTAATCATCCTCTTGATATCCAACAATCCATTATTGTCGTCTTTGTCCTCAAAACCTTCCTCACTCAAACCAGTTTACACTTACTGAAATCCCTAACGCTTCGCATCAATCGAGATTTATCCTCTAGAAGATCAAATCATAACTATACCTCAAGGGACTTAACTAGTCATTTTGTCATCCGATCCTCCAACCTTCTGAGGTTTAACTACTATCGTAACTGCTATCACCACTACATCCCTTACTCACACACGATTTCCAACTCCCCAAGTCAATCTTAATCATAGGATTCTTATTCAACTGAGCAAAATTCACTTTCTAACTCTATCAAGCATCACCGAAATCCATAACAAAGTTCCTTTCACTATTAGACTCTGAGTAGCTTGTCCAACTATGATAACTTCAAGTATTCATCTTAATACTAACACTTTCCTTCTTGTAACTTGATTACCATCTTGTCGATAAACTTCTTAATCTCCCAATCAAATTATGACAAACTTCAAGTCCTATACACTTATGACAAGAATTAATAGACTTAAAACCTAAACCTTTTCCAAGTTTGGATCTCTGATGCTCTGTAGCTCTCCAACATTTCCTAAAAGAATATTCATCTCTTACAACGACAACTCCTTCCCAAAGAAAATCAATTACTTAACACGAACTTTCCTCCCAAATCCGACTAATCCTCGATCAATTCAAATTCATCTTACACATCCTTCTATCAAAGTCCATATCCAGCTGTGATTCCGAAAATCACCCCCTCAATATTAAGTTGATCAGGCCTAATACATCGAAGGTGAAAATCTAGAAAAAGCCCACTGGAACAGTCAATGAGTTCCTATCATCCAGTGGTCGCAAATACCCTGACGTTAAATCTTCAATGATGTCGCTACGGAACTACACACCCTCGACATCATACGTATACTATCCATAATGAATCTCTATGAAATTCATTCTTCAGCTTCTAGCTTCCTTTTAAACGCATCGGTAGAAGACTACTTTCTAGGCTTAGCGTGTCATTCTAAACCTCGTATAACTTCTATAGCTAAAATACGAGTAACAGTAAAGTAAAGTCATAATAGGCGTAGTAACTATAAGGTCAAAGCGTAAACCATATACGTAAGATAGGTGTGTTTGCACACTCTACAAGAAAAAAGGAACATATTATACTAGAAAGAGAAAGAATGGTTAGAACGTTACCATCGTTCTTGCGCTCTCCTCTGACAAACCCCTCAGCTCTCTCACCGTCCATGGTGTAAACTCTTGCTTTAGCCGCAGGACGCTTTCCACGAGCAGTGTTCACGGTTGGCTCCGTCTTGGGTGCTCTGCACTGATCGGCAGTGTGCCCCATTTTGTTACAATTGTAGCATTTGGGCCTCGTGTCGGGACAAGCATTGGCATAGTGCCCCGGCTCCCCACATCTGAAACAGGTCGTCTCCTTCTTCAAAGTCTGATCTCCGGAACCTCCAGCAGCACCCGTCACGGGTCTGTAAGATCCTGAAGTAAATCCTCTTCCATCAAGACGCTGATATGGCCCCCTGCTCTGAAATTTCTCTCTGCTCTGAAAATTTTGAGAGCCCGATCTCATCGGCCCTCCAGTTCCAGCCCGGTTCATTCTCCGGTTCTTCATCAGTTCCACTTCCGTGGCTTTCTCAACCAACGACTGGAATCGCATGATTCCCAGCGGCCTCACTGAGTCCTCAATATCAGGCCTCAGTCCATTTACAAAGCGCTTGCACATGTAGCGCTCATTCACATGATCATGAAAGAATTGAAAATGCTTCGCCAAAGATTCCAGCTTTGAAGCAAATTCCGGTACTGACATACCTCCTTGACGGAGTGTTAGAAATTGTGACTCCCGCTCATCTCGAGCACTTGTTGGAAAGTATTTCTCCAAGAACGCGGTTCGGAAAGAGTTCCAGTTGATCTCTTCATGGTTGTCTTCCATAATCCCCCTGGTGCCCCTCCACCAGTACTCAGCATCACCCAGCAGCAAGTAAGTTGCCATGCCAACCTTGGCACCCTCAACAGTTTGCAAAACACCGAAAATCTTCTCGACTTCCTGGATCCAGAGGTCCGCTTTGTCTGGGTCAGTACCACCAGGGAACTTTGGTGGGTTTTTCCTCCTGAAATCATTCAGGCCTTTGTTCTGGTCCAGAGTTACTTCCCTCTGGCGCTGATGCTGTTCACGTGCCTCCTCAGCAGCACGCCTCATAGCATTATCGTTCGCTTGTGCCGTCACAGCTTGGGCCATAGTGGCCATCATCTCCGCTAACTGGTTTGTGTTCACCATGTTCTGTTAAGTTAGACAAACAGTTAGTACTCATCATAAGATAGCATTTCCATAACTATACAATATGATTAAGCAATAACTTCAATCAATTCTCAGCGAAAAATCGCTAGCAGACAATCAATTTTCACTCTTTGCAGAGTCACACAACCTCGCACAGAAGACCTATTCCCCAACAACTCCCGAAAGACTCGACCGTGCTCTGATACCACAATGTAACACCCCGATTTCGGTGGCGTCACTTTAGTAACCAAAAGTAAACTTAATGCGGAAAAACGTGAATATTTTTTTTCGATAATAACTAAGACAAGACTGAAATAAATAAAACCCAAATGCGAAAAGCAATAAAACTAATATACAAAATATATAACAGCCCCCGCTGTAAGTAGCAACCTCGTCACGAGTAAACCTCCAGTGACGGGTAATAGAAGAGTAGCGCCCGTAGGCAATATGTACAAACCAAATGAAAAGGTGAAGTGTCCGCAACACTATCCCTCAAAATGAGAATAAGCTGGCCCATCGGCCTGAAACAAGACTTCCTAAGTCCAACCAACTCTCTGTGATTCCCGTAACGAAACCACACAAAAAGCTATAGGTGGGAAACTACCCTGTCCCGAATGAAACAAATGATGTTCAGAGCTAAGACTCTACTCCTACACTAATCCCATCTCGAGGAGCTCACACTAACACTCAATCCTACATGCTAGCGTGATCGTCGTCCGAATCTGAATCCAGAACGACTAAGTCTAGGTACATCCTCCGTCCTCCGCTCGCTATCGCGATGCGCTCCTGTTCCAGCATCCCAACTCTAGTTTCCCCCGAACGGTGAACCGTCGTGAACTAATCCGCCAAAGACATCTGACAAAGGGCGTTTGTTCGCCAAAGCACACACAGAAGACGCGAGGGTCAACTCCAAAGAATTATGTAAATAATAGCAAGGATAGATACAGATAATAGGATAGCCATTTAGGCTTTTAGCTAGGGATAACATCCTAGGGTTGCATATCTCATGATGAATATAAACGACGATAAATCACAGTTAACATGCCTCAAATAGAATTAACAAGTATCAAACACACTCATCACTAAGTCAGTATGCATGTTGCATGAAATGATATGCAGGTTAACCTTGTTAACCACATGCATTCCGGAAAGGGATGGACATCAAACGGATCAGCCCTAACACCAGCCACGGTGGAACCATTTCCGCCCGCGTGCCTCTTACACCACACAAAGGTAGCCAGATCAGCAGTAAACCCGAAGGTCTTCCATTTTGGTCTGCTACAAGAGACGTCTACAAACGCTCTACCACGGCATTCTGGGTCTTATGACCATTTTGGAAACCGACGAGGTCCAGAGTACGTCCTGTGTTAATACCTCATTAATGTTGCATGAATGCAAGATGATTAGTCAATCAACGTCTCCGATCTCACTCGACACGTCGCCACGTGTTCTAGCTAAATTAATGTCTCTAAAAGCTTACCCTAAGGTAAAGTCGATTCTGCGACAAAAGACACACTTCACAACAACACATAGCTGCTCCAACAGCACAACAACAAACGCTGCTCCAACAGCACAACAACAAACGCTGCTCCAACAGCACAACAAACAAACGCTGCTCCAACAGCACAACAACAAACGCTGCTCCAACAGCACGACAACAAACGCTGCTCCAACAGCACAACAAACAAACGCTGCTCCAACAGCACAACAACAAACGCTACACTTGGATCCGACGACACTCCTCGTTTTTCCAAAACTATGATTTGACTTCCAATGCCTTCCTTCGAGGTTGTTATCATTACTTAAAGATTTTGAGGTTATTTAAGGTCTTATGAATTTTCTTTATAAAATAGATTCCATTTTGTCTTATTGCAAGTCTTATACATTTTCAGGATCTCCCAATCCCAAGTCGCTTCCAGAGGATGTCTCGATCCACTAAACAAAATTAAGGCCCGAACCTCGTTCGTCCTATCAAACTTTCTCAAAACTCTCAAAATAAAATCGGCATGACCTGCCCGCTATTCTCACCATTCAGAATCTCAGATTCCAGTACAGCGCATATGTAAATCATCACAATCAACAACATGTCATATATCCATAAATCGCATCATAAACACTTAGCGCTTAGCATATAAAGCATGCACCACACATCCTAGATTACCCATATAGCACATAGCATGTAAGACAATCTCAAAAACATTCAGTAGATGAATCATCTACATTGTCAGCCGAAGCCTTAGAAAACATTTTCCAATCACACACAATCCAGTGCATAAACAGTAAACAATGTCGAAACATCGACCCTAGGCATTAACTAGAGATTCAGTGAGAAGCCCTCACCTGAAAGTTCTCCAGAATGATCAACTAGTGCTTCCTCGCTCTCAAAGTGTTGGTCCTCGGGGAAATCCTCCAAAGCACCTTTACAATAAAATCACAGAATACTTTCAGAATCTATCGGAAACTAAGCTATCGATACTTACTAAGGTTACTCGAAGTAATCTATACCCTAAGGTACGATAAACTAGCGCGAAAGACAAGTTTTCGGAAAAGGAAATTTTCCTCCTCCCCCCTAATGGGGCTCGGCCACTTTGTGCAATTATGGGGCTCGATTTTTCTTCGATCAAACTTGGTTCCTATGCTTTCATAAGCCGTAACTAAGGGTATTCTGAACTCGGAAAAATTATCGGATCAAAAACTGTCGCAGGGGTATTTTGGTCATGATTTTTAACTTAGGATTTTTCAAAACTAAAATCCCAAAAATAAAATTTTGCAGGGACGTCACCAACGACGTTTATGACAACTAATCCTAATAGCACTAAGCTAAGGCGATAGTTTTCAGCCTAAAGGTTGAAGCTTTACTCCAAAAACTCCAAAAATGGGTATTTTAGGCTCAAATTGATTCCGGCGGAATTCCGGCGACATAACAGAAAATCTAACCCGGCAGAAGTGATCTTGGGCGCATAAGGAAGAGGTTTAGAATCAGAAATGAAAGATTCAGGATAGTTTTGCAAAAACCCATAAACTATCCGCTCAGAAAACTCTACAAAAAAGCTATGGAAAAAGCGATCAGAGTTAAGGATTAGCGACTATACCTCGAAGCCTTGAAGTAGCAACTGATTGATCGACGATCAAGCAAGCGATGAACAAAATTATTCTTCCTTCTTCCTTGTTCTTGGCCGCGGGTTTGAGGAGAGAAAATGGAGGAAAATTTGAGTTTTTCTTCCTTTCTTTGCTATATATAAAGGTTGGAAATTCGCGGGAAAATGAAAGTTTCGCGAATCTGATTTTTCCGGCGTCATTCTCCGTGAATTAATAGATATGTTTTGGCGAAAGAATTTCAAAACTAAAATGAGGTCTCTTGGTATTTTTGGCAACTAAAGCATAGTCGGTATAAAACTATTTTACCCGATAAGTTGCTTTTTGCATCGGATGTCGGAATGGAAGACTTCATTCTGAAGAAAGATTGAAATCATCAAGAGAAATGGGTGTGCGCGTGTAGAATATTCATTTGAAGCTCTGAATAGAAAAAGTCTTCATCGTCGAGAAATTCTAGGGTTTTGAAATACCAGGGATTCGGTTTTGGCAAACTTCCGATGATTGGAATCGGACGTTCATAGATCCTAGAGTTTCGCCTCGAAACGATTGTGATATATGGAAAAAAGAGAAGTTCTAACATTTCTCTGAAGATTTTTGGAATTAACTTCCGTCGTGCCTAAAAGTGAAAATTGGCTATATACTAGGGTTTCTGACCTAGGTTTAAGCGTAAAACGATCGTGCTATAACTTTTATCGACTTCAATACGAACCTCAGACTTTTCCTGAACTTTCTCCTTCATACATTTATTTCATTTACTAAACTCTTGTTCAGGTTTCCCTTCGCCATGCATCAAACCTACTGGTGAATAAGAATTTATTCACTTGGTATAAACTGAAAAACTTGGGCCTTACAATAAACAACCCTAAAACACTTGATCTCTCTCTATTAGCTTCAGTGGTCTTCAAGCTTTAGGTCTTCATCCTTTTTATAGACTTCAGCAGCAGTAGGTAGGCACTAGGGTTTGCTTGGGCTGAAGTAACAGATTGCAACAATAATCAAATCAAAACAGAATCTCCAAAGATCTTGTTGCGTTTTACCCAAGTAAAGATAGAAACAAATCTTTTATCAAAGATTGTTTCAACAAATAACAACCCAACAATTAAAACCCTTCTGGAATGGCTACTTGCTCCTCAAGTAACTCAAAAACATATCTTCAGTAAATCTTCAGAAGGCCCACAAAATTAAACTTCAGCAAAGGACTGATGTCCTAGCTTCACAAAATCAGATGCCACGGCATCTGCTTCGACAATCAGTTGTTTTTGACAAAATGCATGACAAAATGTTCCAACAATCTCCCCCTTTGTCAAATTTTGTCTAAAACAACTCACAGATCAGAGAGGATAAAAACTAGAGAAACAACTCTCCCCCTTAGTCAGAGCTCCCCCTCAAACTGATGCATCTACACAACCAACTGTCATACTTCAGAAGACATAGTTGGAACAAATCACTTAGTAGCATAAACACATAACCAGAGGTACAATCAGCCTAAGCACATGATGACACCAAAATAGATCAGCTTGAACATCATCGTATCAGAAATACTACCATCAGAAGCTGGCAGCACATGATCAGAAGTACTACTATCATAATTACTACCATCAGAAGCTGGCAGCACATGATCAGAAGCACTACTATCAGAAGTAACGGTTCAGAATCAAACATAGTCATTGTTTTGAACTTGTCTTCAAATTAAACAGATCAATGCTAATACTATCAGAACACACATAGCACAGTAGAAACAGAAGCAACTTCACCTAACTTCTGAGGACATGAACATCTGAACCAAAACAAACTTCTGATCTGCGAACATCTGAACAAAAAGAACTTCTGATCTGCGAACATCTGAACAGAACCAACTTCTGAACTGCTAACTTCTGAACATAAACAACTTCTGAACCACTAACTTCTGAACATTCAAAACAGCTGAAACCATCTGAACATCTGAAAACACTGTTCACACACTTCTGAAACTTCAAACATCTGAAACCATCTGAAACAACTGAAACATCAAACATCTGAAAACTCAAACATCTGAATCACAAACTTCTAAATCACAAACGTCTGAAAACTACTCCCCCTTTTTAGCACAAATTTGGCAAAGGTAGCACAGCATAAACAAACCATTTCTTCTAAGACCAGAATGACAACAATTCATGAACACTTTCAACAACTGACTTCTTGCAAACGGTAGATGGTTCAGAACCCAAGGTAGATTGATGGATTTGGAGATCAAGTTCAGATGTGTGAACAATGGGGTTTGGATTTCCAACAGAGGGTTCCATATTCACATCTGAAGTAGTCTCAACTAATGTCTCAACATGAGGTTCAACATTTGGAACAGAAACAGATTCAACTGATATCTCATGAATCACACTAGGCACAATAGCACTAGGATCTGCACTTACAGATTCACCTATGCTTGCATGAACAGTTGATGGTGCATTTGAACCTTCAAGAGAACTTGCAGCAACAAATTTCTTCCTCCATTCCTTCATAACATCTACACCAGAACTCTGAGATTTAAGAAGAGCAACATCCTTGTTGGTCATGAGAAAATGCCTAGGAGCCTTCACAATCTCTTTCTTCTCCTTCTCTTTAAGCCCACTTGGTTTCCATTCTTTCCTTGTTGGAGCTACTTGTGGATTAGTCCTTGGTTGATCATGAGACTGAGGATATCCATATAGCTTGTAACAGTAGGGCCTTATATGACCAAGTTTTCCACAATGATGACATCTCCAAGTAGATTTCTTGGATTTTCTGAACTGAGGGTACACATGTCGTACAGAATGATGCGACATTGGGTCTGACATTGGTTGCTTAGTTTGCTTTTCAGATGAAGCAGACTTATTTGCACTCTTGTAGCTGAAGCCTATCCCCTCCATATCTCCAACTGTTTTCCCAACTTCCAGAATCTCCTCTAACACATTAGTACTTTTATTCATCATACGAATAGACTTTTTCATACCTTCAAGCTTTGAGTTCAGTAATGTTACCTCCTCCTGCAGTTTTGCATTAGTGATCTGAAGTTTCTCATTCTCCTCACGCAACTTGCTGATGGTCTTGACTTCTTCTTGCAAATTGAAGTTATTACTCTGAAGTTCCTTCTTCTCAGCAACCAAATCCTTGACTTCTTTTCTCATTTTCTCACCATACGTACATGATTCCTCCCACTTAGCCAGCAACAATTTGTAGGTTTCAACTAGTTCTTCCTCATCACCATCACTTGACTCAGCATCAGAATAGCACTTCCCAATGAGAGCCTTTACATGAATAGCCTTGGTTGTATCATTCTCATGTTTGTCTTTGAGTTGAAATTCAGTATTCTTCACATTGTCCGACACATTGTCCATGACATTTGTATTTGACATTCTGCCCAAACTCTTCAACGCTTTGTTAAGTAATGATACAGCTTCTGCAATGTTTGCATCAGTATCCTTCTCCCTCTGATCTTCATCTTCTTCAGTGTTGGACACAAAAGTTATACTCTTCGCCTTCTTCTCAGATCTACCATTAAGAGACATCTCAAAGGTTTGCAAGGAACCAATGAGTTCATCAACCTTGATGTTACTGATGTCTTGGGCTTCTTCAATGGCAGTTACCTTCATATCAAACCTCTTGGGGAGAGACCTGAGAATCTTTCTTGCTAACTTTTCTTCAGACATGGGTTCCCCTAGGGCAAACGAAGAGTTGGCTAGATCCCTTATACGCATGTGAAACTCATATATGGATTCATCATCATTCATCTTCATAGTTTCAAACTGAGTTGTAAGAAGCTGAAGCTTTGACATACGAACTCTTGATGTTCCTTCATGGGCAGTCTTGAGAATCTCCCATGCTTCTTTAGCCACAGTACATGTGTTGATTAACCTGAACATATTTTTGTCAACTCCATTAAAAATAGCATTCAAGGCTTTGGAGTTTCCAAGAGCTTCGTCATCTTCTTTCTTTGTCCACTTATCTTCAGGCTTCAATTCAGTTGTGGATGCTATCACAGGATGTTTCCACCCCTTGACTATTGCCTTCCATGTTATACTGTCCATAGATTTGAGAAAAACCACCATTCGAGCCTTCCAGTAGTCATAATTGGTACCATCCAAAATTGGTGGCATATAGATTGATCTTCTTCCATCCATAATGTTGTCCTTGAGAATAGTATATATTCCCTGGAGCTCACCCAACAGAATAGGGTGCCTGCTCTGATGCCAATTGTAAATACGGTTCTCGCACAGGACAGATGTCGAACGCGATGCTGGGACAACCGGTTCGACAACTGACTAACAGTAACAAAACCAGAAAAATAATAAAGTAGAACACAGAAAATTGGTAACCCAGTTCGGTGAAACTTCACCTACGTCTGGAGGGTTTGCACCCAAAGAAAGGAAATCCACTATCTCAAGATTCAGGAATTACAGACACTCATGAACACCACAGTTCATAGTTCACTTCCTAATCTACCCAAGTGTATTTCTACTTAGTATCTCAACCTAAGTATGAGAGCCTCTCTCCCTTTCTCTCAATCACTGCCACAGTGATTGGTAACAAACAATCAACAATCAGAGTTTGAAGAATTAAAGAACACAGAACACAACTTTGCTTTATAGAATCAGGGAGCAAAGTTTGTTCACAAGAAACAAGGATAAAGAACAATAAACAACCCTAAAACACTTGATCTCTCTCTATTAGCTTCAGTGGTCTTCAAGCTTTAGGTCTTCATCCTTTTTATAGACTTCAGCAGCAGCAGGTAGGCACTAGGGTTTGCTTGGGCTGAAGTAACAGATTGCAACAATAATCAAATCAAAACAGAATCTCCAAAGATCTTGTTGCGTTTTACCCAAGTAAAGATAGAAACAAATTTTTTATCAAAGATTGTTTCAACAAATAACAACCCAACAATTAAAACCCTTCTGGAATGGCTACTTGCTCCTCAAGTAACTCAAAAACATATCTTCAGTAAATCTTCAGAGGGCCCACAAAATTAAACTTCAGCAAAGGACTGATGTCCTAGCTTCACAAAATCAGATGCCACGGCATCTGCTTCGACAATCAGTTGTTTTTGACAAAATGCATGACAAAATGTTCCAACAGAAACAACGGATTAATGAAAAACGGTTTGAATTAAATTCATGAACGGATTCGAACATAATCTATCACTATCATAAAACCAACTGTAAATAAAAGAAATGCCGTGTCCACACCCAAGTGCGGAAAAACCACGGTGAAAGTAAACTGTGTACATCAAATAATCAAAGTTTCCATTAAGCTTAACAAAATTAAAGTAAGGTTCTAAAATGAATGCTCGCTCTCATAGGGTCCCCCAGTCATGCCATCACTGTCCCGGTCGCTCTGCAGGGTCGTCCTTTGGTTTCTCGTCCTCAACAGCCTGTCTGCTCTTTCTTGGTCTTGGTCCAACCAAGTTGTTGTGTATCCACCGTGCGCCTCCACCATATCGACGTGGTCCCGTAACTGAAGCATCAGACTCGTCACAGGGCACGAACTCAGCTGGCGACTCCCCGAATCCCTCGTTCTCAAGTTGGTGGAATCTAGCAGGCGGATAGGGCATATCAATGACTCCCACTTCAATCGTTCGGACCTCCACCAAGTTTCCGTCCCCGTCCGTCCCAATGAAGCTCACATCCCCGACATAGACTTTTCGAGTCTCGGAGGAGTCGGCTCTCCAGGCCTGATCGTCAAGCTGACTATCCAGTCTCAGTGTCTAGTGAAGGACGTGCGTCGTCGTCGTGGACGTCATCTACCCCACCCCCCCAAATAACACATAACACAAAAGGAGGGTCAGGTCTAAAAGAAAAACACATAGCAAGATAAATATAATGATTCAACTTCCAAATTAAATAATTAATTCTTTCATATTAAGGTTCTTATAGTTAGTAGATTATCGAACGGAACCTCACTTCACACAACCCACCAAAACTTCCATGGCCAACTTCGTGCTTCCGCAGAGGCACGGTTATCACGGTGACCGCACTCAACCAATTCATGTGGAGCCGCAATGATCCACAAAAGTTCACGGTGACCGCAGTCAACCAAATCACGTGAAGCCACACCGGCCCACAAGGTTCACGGGAGACCGCAGTCAACCCAAATAACTCCCTCGCGTGCAAGGTACCATCGTTCTCATGGTCCATAGTCTTACTAGACCTATGTCCAATAAAATTTCATTCACAATCTTCTTGCAAGCGAGTTAATCACATTCACTTTGTATTTAAGGCTCTAAAGTCAGTCCTAGAGTCTTCTCAACTTTAATAACAATAATAAACATGACGACAATAGATATTCACAACACCAATGGGAATTACAGCTAGGTGAACGACCCATGGTTCCTCAGTCAGGCAATATTCATATAGCATAGGTATTCATAATCATATTCACATGCTTTTCATACACATAACTCATGCCAAATTATTCAAGCAAAGCCTCAAACGACTTGAGCATGGAATCAAAGAAAGAAACGCTCCGAACCCCTTGGAATAGGGTTCGGCCGAACCCACTTTAGGCTCTAGGGTTTTCAATTTTTTTTTTCTTTCTTTCTTTCATTCCATACAAGCCTTTGTCCAGCCCCAAACATCAACATGTTCACCCAAAAATTCCAGAATTAAACATTCATCATTAACCATGTTGAAACAAGCACAATATGATCCAAAATTAGCAAGTAGTCATGGGATTTATGCATGAGATCATAGAACAATAGCAAGCACATCAAATGAAGGTTAATAGGCATGTATTTCACTGTACGAATTTCCAGCAACAAACATATTCACAAAACATCATGTGAAAACCTTCAAGATCACTTTTCCTCATAGAAATTCATGGCATCATCCTAGACATCTACCCGTTCCTAGGACCAGCCCTTACCTTGCTAGTTGGGCAAAGAAAAGGGATGAAAAGGTGATCAAGAGCTGCTGTCCAGGTCTCTTTCTCCTCTCCTACTCGAGCTCTCTCTCTCGCAGGTCTCCCTCTTTCTCTCACGCGCGCACAAGGTGGTTGTGGTGGCTTGGTCGGCGGCGGCTAAGGGTGCAAGGGGTGGTTCTCTCACTCTTTTCTCTTCTGTTTTCTTTACGTAAGGAGTGCAAGGGTTTCTGTTTCAGAACTGAATGGAAAAGAAACTAGTTTCCCCCCCCTTTACCCCTCTTGAACTCGCAACACACACCACCTAGTGGGCTAGGGTTTCAATTTAGTTCTTAATCTGGTCTAAACTCAATTAAAACCCAAGTCCTTTTATGTAAAAACAAAAGAAAAATCGGAATTAAAATAAAAACTCCTCAACTAGTTCGCTGGTACTGTACAGCCTGAACGACAATCACTAAAATGCGAATATCTCGAGCTACAGAGGTCGGAATGACCTGATTCCACTTCTAGAATTTTCTAGACTTAAAGGGTTACAACGCTCGTGAAGGAAGTTTTCCCAAATGAAGTCGTTAAGACCCTCTAAAAATTCACACAAGTTGACAGTTCTAATCTGCCAGTTATCAAACATTAGCTAAAACTTCAATTTTATTCAAACTTTCATAAAATTGTTCCAAATTGAACTTAGGGCCTTACGGGGCGACTAGGAAATTATCAGACGGTAATACAAGAAACATTACCTCGCCCAAGTACATATATGGTTGAGTTCAAAGTGGCGAAAGCCATAGAGAGCGGCGAGCCATCGTGGATGGATCCAATCATAGAAGTTTGGAATCAACAACCCTAAGATGAAAGTAAAAATACCAAGGAAAGAAGAAGGGAGGCTAGTTTCCACACTCTGATCGACGGACAGTTGTACCGGCGAGGAATCATGTCACCAATGCTTCAATCTTCAAAAATTAGCAAGTCAATCTTCAAAAATTTCATCGTAATGGAAATGGTAAATACGTAAGACTTCTATTGCAATATTAAATTACAAGTTCCTCCCCGACATCAATGAAACTAAGATGAAGTTTCCATATTATTTTGCCCAAGGCTTGATAATTCAAATGATTAATATCACATTTGCATAAATACAAAGAAACAATTTCCTAAACATAACTTGGTAAGTTAACAAATTGGAAGAGGGGCACCGTTCCACTCCCCAAGGCATTCCATAAGAGTGACCCTGACATATTGCTGTGAACAGTTTGTCGTTCTCCTCACCAGGTGATCTGGCCTTTTCACCAGTAGCAGCTCGGTTCCCAACTCCTCTCTCACAAACTTGTAAAGTGGGTAAGATCTGCATTCATTGATCTTGTTTGGAATTGTTGGATTTCCACCCTCATATGTAGCCCTTGCACTTTCAATCTCCTTTGGCAAGAGACTCTTCAACTCATCCTTAAAAGTTGCAAATTGCAATCTTTTGAAAGATTGATGTCTTCCAGTTCTTCTCGTTTTCTCCATTTACTAATGTATGGTCAACAAGCACTTGCCTTAGTTTTTGCAGTAATGGGTATGTAGCAGTAGCACTGCAAGGGTCATTGATCGAGGCCGTACCCGATACAAATAATTAATTAAGAAAACTGTAGTACTAGGAAGTGACTCCTAGGTCGTTTCCCAAGGATTATCGTTCGACACAGATTCAATATTAAGAACCCTAAACGCACACACACTGGGGGGGTTTTGTGATTCAGTTTAAAAATACTAACAGAAAGTAAAAGCAGATTAATATGATAAGTAAAGACGGACGAATCCCTTCGTTCAGTATATCGCTGCTCAATCACGGGTATCTAAAGATCAATTCTTGTTATTAGTTTCCTAGTTCGTGAGAATTAATTAACTAAGCGATAACTAATTCACAGATTCCTAAACTAAGCGATTAAGAATCCTTTACGCCCTAATATGAACTAAGCGAACATACATCATCTTCTAATTCGTGAACCTAAGGAATTAAGCAAACCTAAGCCAGAATTAGAGATGAAGAAAACTAATCATGCGAATTCTATTAAGCACTATACCTCAAGAGCGCGATATACTTTACAAAGGAATTCGTTCGAAGGAAATTAGCCTTCCATGGATGGGGCGAAATCAACAATTATTTTGGAGAAGAGAATAGGGATTAAAAGCATAAACCCTAGCAGAACTCTAATAATTACTGAAATTCGAAAATTGCATAAAATAATAATGTAGAAGGTAAAAGGTTTTTGTTTCTCTCAGCACAAACCCTTAAATAGGAGCTGAGATCACAAATCCTAATCAAAATCAAATCCTAAAAGATATCAAAATCAAATCCTAACAAATCCTAAAGATAGAGTTTTAAAATAACAACCTAAATAAGTTTGAATCTGAAAGATATCAAACTTAATTTATTTCGAAATTAAATCCTAATATTTCCTAAAATACAATCTTCACTCCAGCACAATCAAATCTTCATTCCGCAAATCTCCAAAATGCCCTTGACGTCAAATAAAACCTGAAAATAAGAATAAACGTAATTAGACCAAATAATATAAATCTCTGTCAAGCAAGGTCAATTAATTACGAATATTCATTAATAATGACAAATTAAGGCTATATAAAATGGGTAAAATATTGCTCATCAGTCATCAATATAGGCAAGTACAGTTTTCCTATCAACCACCTTCAGCAAATCTTTTTCACAAAATCTAGAAGGATGGAGTTCTCCATTAACACCTGTGGTAAGAGTCCTCTTGGCAACTTGGCTTACAGTGCTCTTTACCGAGTATTTCAAGTTCTCCTCCAAATGCCTCAACTCAATTGCTCGGCAAAGTGCAATCAAGAACGTGGAAGACATGAGCTTAAGGATCTCAATGGCTTCGTTGGGTTTTCTAGAAGAAATCAAACCCAAAGAGTTCACGTCTTGGTTGTGTTGCTCAGCAATTTGGACATGAGTTGTGACGGGATTTGCAAGATATTGGAGTTCAGAGCAATAAGAAGCCATGGCAATTTCAGCTCCCTTGAGACCATAGTCCAAACTGGGATTTTTACTAGCAGTGAGATTTGAAGGTAATCCATTAGTGTAATGATCATCGACAAGCTCAGTGAACTGAGCAAACATGAGTTTGCCAATTGGTGCTAGAGCTAGACGTGTGTTGTCCATGGAAACTCTAATAAGGGTTCCTTGGAAATTACCACCATGCAAGGCCTTGTTTCTAGAAACATCAATCAAAGGGTTGTCATTCACGGAGTTAATCTCTCTCTTGATTGACTTTGTTGAGAATCGAATCACTTCAATCAAAGGACCAAGCCATTGTGGAGAAGTAGGAAGTGCATATCGACTAAAGCCCAAGTGTTATTGATGAATCACAAGTTTGTAGACAGAAGCTTAAGCAATTAAAACACGGATAGAAGAAATTCTAGCAACAGGAGCAAAGGTATCAAAATAATCAATATTTTCTTTTTGTGTATAACATTTTGCAACCAATCTAGCTTTATATTTATCAATAGAACCATCAGGATGATATTTTCTTTTAAAGATCATTTGCATTGAATTGGTTTTGCTCTTGTAGGTTGTTGTTCCTTTGTTATGATTGTCTACATTTTAGCTAATGTTTTTGAGTCAGTAACAAGATGTCGGACACGATGTCTTAACATCTTGACTGACATGTGTCCCTGCGAACTGTTGTGTGCTTGGATGATTAATTGTGAAGTGTTGGATTGATTTCGTGGTAATCAAGTTAGGGTTGTTGAAAAAGTTTCTGTGTGCTGCTCAAGGAATATATCAAGTGTGATCAAATCTGTTTCTGTTTGATCTGGTTTTAAGTTGTGAAAGTTCCAATCTATTTTCAAATCTTATTTGATAAGATTTGGTTCTGTTTTAAAAAGATTGACTTCCTGTTTTATTGTGGACTCCTTTGTTCGTTCAAGCCCATCAAAGACAAGGCCTGAAGAACTGCTATTTATGAAGACCTAAACCTAGTTGCTAGGGGGGCCTTTGGTTGGAGAAATTAGGGTTTCATATTCGTGAGTTCACGTCGTGTTTCTGTTGTTCTCTCAGCAGCTTTATGCTCTTGTATTAGCTGAGAGTTGTTGCATTAGTTTTTTATCATGAGATTTGTCTTTCAATCTCTTGTGTAAAGGATCGGTCACTGTGGCAGTGATCATTAGGAGTTAGGGGAAGTTTCCTCGTAGCTTAGAGGGAAGGGCTAAGCTAGAATCACTAGTTGTAATAGTGGTAGACATTGAAGAGGCTCTATACCAAGGGGGAGTACATAGGTATAGGAGGGACTTTCATGTATGACCTGAGAGTTATTACTAAGATAGTGGATTGACTCCTGGATTGGTATCATCCAGACGTAAGTGTTTTGACACCGAACTGGGTTAACAATTCTCTGTGTTTTTTAGTGATTTATTGTTGCTATTGTGTTGTTTCTACTGTATTAAACGTGTGGCTTAATTTCTGTACTGTTGTGCAATTGTAGAACCGATTGTCCCAACATCGCGTTCGACATCTGTCCTGTGCGCAAACCAGAATATCAATTGGCATCAGAGCAGACACCCTATTCTGTTTGGGTGAGTTCCAGGGAATATGTATTCTGGTTTCATGGACAACATTAAAGAAGGAGGATCACTACTTAGGCCATCTTTATTGGATGGTACCAACTATGATTATTGGAAGGCTCGTATGGTTGCTTTTCTTAAATCTATGGACAACAAAACATGGAAAGCAATTGTGAAAGGTTGGAAACATCCAGTTGTAGTATCTAAAGAAGGAACATCAACAGAAGAATTGAAGCCCGAAAAAGAGTGGACGAAAGAAGAAGATGTAGAAGCTCTTGGAAACTCCAAAGCCTTGAATATTATTTTCAATGGAGTAGACAGGAATATGTTTAGGCTAATCAATACATGCAATGTGGCTAAGGATGCCTGGGAGATTCTCAAGACAACTCATGAAGGCACATCAAGAGTTCGAATGTCAAGACTTCAGTTACTCACAACCCAGTTTGAAAATCTTAAAATGAAGGAATATGAATCCATCTCTGACTTCAATATACGCTTGCGTGATCTAGCCACACATCCTTTGCGTTAGGAGAAAAAATGTCTGAAGAAAAGTTGGCAAGAAAAATCATCAGGTCTCTACCTAAGAAGTTTGATCTGAAAGTTACTGCCATTGAAGAAGCTCAAGACATCAGCAACATCAAGGTTGATGAACTCATTCGGTCTTTACAAACATTTGAGATGTCTCTCAATGACAAATCTGATAAGAAGAAGAAAAGTATAGCATTTGTGTCCAACGCTGAAGAGGATGAAGAGAAATCTAGCAAAGGCAGAGGGGTCCAGTGTCTTGAATGTGAAGGGTATGGTCATATCAAATCAGAATGTCCAACGTTTTTGAAGAAACAAGGAAAGGGGATGATGGTCACTTGGTCTGATGAAGATTCTAAAGGAGATAAAACTAGAAATCAAGTCTTGGGACTTACTGTGAAATACAATTCTGATACTGAGTCTAGTGATGGAGAAATTTCAGAAGAAGAACTCGCTGAAACATACAAGCTGTTATTCAAGAATTGGCAAGAAGCGTGTGACTGTGGTAAGAAGCTGGAAAGAACTGTCAAAGGTCTTGAAAATGAAAAACATAATCTGCTGGATATCAATAACAATCTTCAGGAGGAAGTATATGTGTTGAAATCTAAACTTGAAGGTATGATAAAATCTGTACGTATGCTGAATAACGGAACTGATATGTTTGATTTGATATTAGAAACAGGAAAGACAGCCAAGGATATGAAAGGTTTGGGATATGAGAGTGACTCTGCACCAGAAGATTCCAAAAAGATCACTCGTAAGTTTGTTCCTGCAGAAAGAAAAACTGAATTCAAGATGTCAAACCAGATGCCACAACATGGTGTCGACCATGTGTACCAACAAATACCATACACTTACCCACAAGGCAAGAAGGCAAAGAACTTGAGATGGAGATGTCATCATTGTGGAAGATATGGACATATAAGGCCCTACTGTTACAGATTGTATGGATTTCCTCAGCAACATTGGACCAATTCACATATTGTTCAAGCAAGGAAAGAGTGGAAACCAAGAGGGCTTAAAGAGAAAAAGATTGTGAAGGCTCCTAGTCATTTTCCCATGACTAACAAGGATGTTGCTGTTGTACTGGATAAGAAGGAAGGAAAGAAGGAGAATCTACACACCAAGACAAGATCTCTGAAATGGAAGAAGGTTTATGATTCAGAGCCGAATGTTGAACCAGATGTGCAAGACATTGTGTCCTCTGCTAGACAAAAGGTTAGTGGCAAGAGAGCTCCCGTGAATGTTTCCCCTGCTCCTCTGGATAATGTGTCATTCCATCCTGAAGCAAATGTTCAAAAGTGGAAATATATTTGTCAGAAAAAGATTGCCAGTGAGAAAGAGTGTAGTCAAGAAGCTATGGAGTGCAAGGATATCATGGACTTTCTTGCTGATGTTGGGTTGTCCTAACTCTATGACTATCTGTTATGTGCACTATGGCTGCCTACAGTGGATATCTATGGTAAGCATTTGTGGTTTAGTCTCAACATGTTTCATGGTTTTATCTAGCTACCTTTGCCAAATTGTGCTAATAAGGGGGAGTAATAGTCTGTGTAGTTTCTATTGCTGTGGTTGTGTCTGTGGTAGCATCTTGCTACTGCGAAGAGATTTGCTGGTTAGTTGTGCTTGTTTTAGAGCAGCATCTTGCTGCTTATAGGGTTTTAAGTGTGTGCTGCTGTGCTGAACTCTGATATGGTTTTGATACTGCACTAAGAATGGTTCTGAGATTGTGTTTGTTCATAGCTGCTGCAAATAGCTATGTTGAAGTGTGCTACCTTGATATATTCTGGTTACTCTTCTCTGATGATTCAAGCTGCAAGTATTCTGAAGATTTTTTATGGTAGTGGTTTGTATTAGCTAAAATTTGACAAAGGGGGAGATTGTTGTTCCTTTGTTATGATTGTCTACATTTTAGCTAATATTTTTGAGTCAGTGACAAGATGTCGGACACGATGTCTTAACATCTTGACTGACATGTGTCCCTGCGAACTGTTGTGTGCTTGGATGATTAATTGTGAAGCGTTGGATTGATTTCGTGGTAATCAAGTTAGGGTTGTTGAAAAAGTTTATGTGTGCTACTCAAGGAATATATCAAGTGTGATCAAATATGTTTCTGTTTCAGAAGATTTGATCTGGTTTTAAGTTGTGAAAGTTCCAATCTATTTTCAAATCTTATTTGATAAGATTTGGTTTTGTTTTAAAAAGTATGACTTTCTGTTTTGTTGTGGACTCCTTTGTTCGTTCAAGCCCATCAAAGACAAGGCCTGAAGAACTGCTATTTATGAAGACCTAAACTTAGTTACTAGGGGGGCCTTTGGTTGGAGAAATTAGGGTTTCATATTCGTGAGTTCACACCGTGTTTCTGTTGTTCTCTCAGCAGCTTTATGTTCTTGTATTAGCTGAGAGTTGTTGCATTAGTTTTTGGTCATGAGATCTGTCTTTCAATCTCTTGTTTAAAGGATCGGTCACTGTGGCAGTGATCATTAGGAGTTAGGGGAAGTTTCCTCGTAGCTTAGAGGGAAGGGCTAAGCTAGAATCACTAGTTGTAATAATGGTAGACATTGAAGAGGCTCTATACTAAGGGGGAGTACTTAGGTATAGGAGGGACTTTCATGTATGACCTGAGAGCTATTACTAAGATAGTGGATTGACTCCTGGATTGGTATCCTCTAGACGTAGGTGTTTTGACACCGAACTGGGTTAACAATTCTCTGTGTTTTTTAGTGATTTATTGTTGCTACTATGTTGTTTCTACTATATTAAACGTGTGGCTTAATTTCTATATTATTGTGCAATTGTAGAACCGATTGTCCCAACATCGCGTTCGACATCTGTCCTGTGCGCAAACCAGAATTTCACAGGCAAATCAACTAAAGCCCAAATGTTATTTTTCATGATAGAATCAAGTCCAGTTTTAATAGCTTATTTCAAAAAAACGTGAATCAGAAGATGAAATAGCATTAAAAAAGGTTAAAGGATCATTATCAGTTAAATAAACATAAAAATCATTTTCAAATGAGGTTGGTTTCCTTTGTCTCTTACTCCTTCTAAAATCTTCCTCTTCATGTTCATGCTCATTATCTGCAGAGTCATTGTTAGCATTTTGAAAAGGTACATGAAAAGAATCATCAAAATTAAACAATTTAGAATGAGAATAAGAGGCATATTTAGATTTCAAAGAAAACTCATGTTCAAGAAATTCAACATTCTTGGTTTCCAAAATAGTATCACAATCATGTACATCACTCTTTAAAACAAGGAATCTATATGCAGCACTATGGGGAATCTAGTGAAGCTTTGTTGACTGCATGCTTTCTTCAAAATAGGAATCTATATGCTTTCTTATGGGGAATCCTATTTTGAAGAAAGCATGCAGTCAACAAAGCTTCACCCCACAAATTATCAGGTGCAGAAGAGCTAACGAGTAAAGAATTCATCATATTTTTCAAAGTCCTATTTTTCCGTTCAGCTACACCATTTGATTCAGGAGAATAAGGAGGAGTTACTTCATGTATAATACTAGGGGTGTTCATCGGATCGGATCGATCCAATGAAACCAACGAACCGAACCGAACCAAAGAAATTGGATTGGTTTTTTTTGTTATTCTGTTAAAAACCGATCCAAACCGATAAACACCAATGAAGGTTGGTTCGGTTCACGGTTTGAAAAATAAAAAACCAATAAACCGATGAACCGAACCGATGATATATATTTATTTATAAAATATTTAAATATATATATATATATATATGTGTGTGTATTTATTAAAGAAATGATGTTTTGAAGAAATATTGTTAATGTTTGATTTTTTATGTTTGATAGAGATATTATGTTTTTGTTTTCTATTATTAATTTGTAATGGTACTAAAATTAAACACTAATTCAAGCATTTCTACATTGTTAAGTACTTGAGTTGTTGATTATGAATTATGGATTATGAATTTGTGACTAAACTATGATTGGGTTATTGATATGTCATTTTTATGCATTGTTAAGTTGTGAATCATATGTGTTTGCTATATATTTAAAGTTGTGAAATTGATATTTACCAAAAGAATATATTTGTGAAACCAATGAACCGAACATAAAGCTGGTTTTGGAATTTTTTTTGCTAACAATCGATCAAAACCGAACCAATGAATTTTGATTGGATCCGTTTTTGGTTTCACCTAAAATCGGTTCAAACCGAACCTACCTTCCTTTTTGCAAAAATCATTAAAGATTGTATACTCACCTCCTTTATCAGATCTAACTCTCTTAATCTTTCTATCCAATTGATTTTCTACTTCAGCTTTATAAGAAAGAAACATGTCAAAGGCATTATCTTTATTTCTAATGAGTTAACTTTTGTATATCTAGAAAAATCATCTATGAAAGTAATATAGTATCTTTTTCCTCCTCTAGTTTCAGTATGTTTCAAATCACCTAGATCAGTATAAATACAACCAAGAAGTTCTATTTCACGTTCAAAAATAGAAGGGCAAGATTTCTTAGTCAATTTAGCTTCAACACAAATTTCACATTTATAACAGGGTTAATATGAGCCATCAATTAAGCCTAAATTATGATTTTTTGAAGATAAGAAAAATTCACATGACCTAGTCTAGCATACCACACATCAACAGAATCAATCAAGTAAGCAGAAGAAGATGTATCATTTATTATTCCAGAAACATTCAGTACAAAGAGACCCTGGTCATAATATCCCTTCCCTATGAATACATTATCCTTGGTCATTACAGTTTTATCTGATTCAAAAGAAATCTTCACACCAGTCTTCATCAAGCGGCCAACAGAAATCAGATTTGATCTGATCTTAGGAACATGAAGAACATTCAATAAAGCAAGGGTCTTTCCAGATGTGAGCTTGAGATGAACAATCTCTTTTCCATGGACTCGAGGTCCGGGAGTCGCCCATATATACCAGTTCTTCTCCTTCCTTTACAAGAGAGTAGGAGGAAAATGCATCTCTGTCTCCACAGATATGTTTGGTAGCACCAGAGTCTACCAACCAGATCTTCACATCAGAAACCATATTGACTAGTGAAACCACCCCAGCAACATCATCTCCTTTAACCTGATTTGAATCTGGTTTAGGAGGATTACCACTATTACCATTGTTACTATTTTGCTGGCGGCGTCTGCATTGATTTGCAAAATGATCCGGCTTTCCACAGACAAAACGACTTCTTTTGTTTGTGTCTCTTGTGTTCCTCTTGAAGGGGATGTTAGAAGGTTAAAGGATAATGTGATCAGGTTTCTTATTTACGTACCTGTTGTGGAAAATTTATTCTGTACCATGTTTTCTCGCGAAGTCAAGACCTTTGATCTTGCTTGCCTTGTCTCCCTTCTGCTGGTGTCCTCAATTAGAATGTGTGATATGAGGTCATCAAGGGGCATCTGTTTTTCTCGATGCTTCAACTGTTGTTTGTAATCGTTCCAGGAATCTGGTAGCTTGTTAACCAATGCTCCAGCAGCATACTCACCAGGTAAGTTGATGTTCTCACTTTTCAGATCTTCAATGAGTTTGTGGTACTCATTGATTTGAGATCTCATGCCTTTGTCTTCGGTCATCTTCCAGTTGCAATGGTTGTCAATGATGAAGTTGCGCCTTCCAACACTTTCAGTCGTGTATTTCTGAATAATTGACTCCCATATTTCCTTTGCTTTCTTGTAGGAACAATACACATCAAATAGCTTGTTAGATAACATACTGATAATAGTATGACAACATACCTTGTTAGCATGTGCCCAATTTTTTTTATGTTTCTCAGTAGCCGAAGAATCTGGTTCGGGATTTGTGAGGGCATCTGCAACACCATGCATGTCCAGAGTTGAGGAGATCTTTTCTTGCCACCTGCGGAAATTCTGGCCTCCAAACACCTCAATTTTGGAGATGTCAGGAAACGGCTTGGAGTAGGCAGGAATTGGAATTGCGCCAAGAACAAAGACATGCACAACACCCTTTGTAGAGTTGGGACTTCCATTCTGTTCACCGTCAGCGTTCGTCATGGTATAAAACCTTCAAGATTGTTGGATATTTGACGCCGAACTGCAACCTTGAAACATCAATAGAACCATGTACAGTACCTGCAACAAAATAAGCTGAGTCGCGAAAATCAATTCGCTGTCCTTGAAGGTTTTATCCCGGAATATCCAGAACACCTCCCCATGATTAAACAGCTTCCTCCGGCGTGGTCGGGTAATAGAACTGGTGAGAATCAAATAATAACGTAATTGCTCAGAAATGAAGTAAGGGAAAGAAGATAAGAGTAGAGATGAGGATGAGGATGATGTAGCAAAGTGAAATTCGGCCTCTATATATAGGCATAAAATCCGTTAATATCAAGGTAAGCTCCACATTAATTTTGGGTGAAGAAAACTGAGGTAATGAGTTTTTAAGGCAGTCAGTCATAGTCAACCAAAAACGAAAATTCCAAAGTTTTAATGGAGTGGACGGTGCACATGTGTATTTGATGGGAATGAACGGTGGTAGGCGGTGAACATGTGAAAAATAAGGATTTCCAGATAAGCTTCACCAAGGCAAAAATAAAATAAAGTTTCAGCAAAAAGCAAGTCCGTCCCATGTACATGCGTACAAGGGGGGGAATCGAAGGATTTGCACTACGTGGCCCAATTCTCATGTGCGCGAGGCCCATCTCTTACTAGGCTCTTTGACATCCACAAGTGAAGTTTGGTATATAAAGTATTTAAAAGTTCAAGACACAAGCAATGTGGGACTTGGAACTTTTGAGATATCTCTCATTTTTCCAACATATGCCAGCCAATTGGAAAGCTTGTAAGATCAAGATTTGATCAGTGGTTGCATCTCTATATTTTGATGATTACAATTAAGGTTTTTGAGGATGAACAATTATGGTACTCTAACGTTTGTTTGTTATAGTTGTGACAAACAGGTTTTGATTCTGACCCAAGCCGATTCCATTAGAAGATGAAGACCCCAAAGTAACCAAAAGAGAGTTCTAAAGCTCACCATGTTCGTTCAGAACAGTGGCAAATCCTTCAAAAGTTCTGAAGATAGAAGCTCTCAAGAGGTACTGAAGAACTGAAGTCAGAAGTTCTGAAGACCGGATGTTCCAGAAGGAACGGTCCTGAAGTAGAAGACTCAAGTTCTGAAGACCTGCAAGAAGTTGGCTCTGAAGACCCAAGCTATTCTAGCTCTGGCGTTCAGAAGTTCTGAGGAACATGCCCAGAAGCAAAAGTTGAAAGGTTAGAGGATCCAAGCTTCCGTCTGACTCTGATCAGAAGCTTCACCAACATCCATCTGAAGCACTCCAGATCATAAGTCAGCTGGTGAAAGAACATGTCGCTGTCATAGTACACATCGTACAGTCATAGCCTGCCCGCCACCTACCACGTTCAGCCTAGCAGTCTGATATTACAAGATTGCCACTCTAACGGGCAAAACCCTAGCAACGGCTAAACCAAATACCTTGGAGTATATAAGGGCTAAACATAGAAGAAAGAAGCTAAGAAACTTTGCTGATTTTCTTGAATCCATTCTAACCGATCTCTTAGCAATATTTCTTCATTGTTCTTGAACATCTGAGTTTACCATTAGCTTTTCAGAAGCATTTCTTGTAAACCCAAAACCTTTTACAAACACTTTGTAAAGTTCCTTAAGAGACCAAGTTTGGTCGAATCTTGAGAGGACTGGTAGATCAGCTTCTTGAGAGTATACTAGTGAGAAAATCAGTGTACTGTTAGTCACTTTGCAGGTTGCAAGTGCAGTTGTAACATTCATTGATTTTAGTGGATTGCCTTCATCAGAAGAAGGAAGAAATCACCTTCACGGGTGGACTGGATTAACTTGAGCTTTTATCTTAAGTGAACCAAGATAAATTACTTGTGTGCTCTACTTCATATTCTTTAGCACCTAGTTCTTATCTTTAAGTTTGATAAAACTTAAAAAGGGGAAAACTTTTGTTGAAAAACTCTATTCAAACCCCCCTTTCTAGTGTTTTTCGCACCTTCAATTGGCATCAGAGCTCCGGTTCTTATTTATACACTTAACAGTGATCAGTGATCCATAACCTAGTGTGAAAAACAACGATGACCCAAGCCAATACTCCCTGACAACAACAACAACAACCAACTCCAGTCTTTGATGTTGAAAAGTTTGAGTACTGGAAAGATAGAATCGAATGTTATTTCCTTGGCACTGACCCAAATCTCTGGGATATGGTCATGGAAGGCTATACTGATCCAGTAGATGCTGCAGGAGTGAAGATCCCTCGTACTGAAATGACTAACGCTCAGAAGAAGCGTTTCAAGGATCATCACAAGGCGAAGTCCATGCTGTTCAGTTCAATATCATATATTGAATATGAGAAGATCTCTGACAAAGAAACAGCAAAATCCATCTATGACTCCTTGGTCATGACGCACGAAGGAAATGAAGAAGTCAAGGAGACTAAGGCTCTTGCTCTCATAAAACAATATGAGCAGTTTAAGATGGAATCTGGTGAAACCATTGAGGAGATGTACTCAAGGTTTCAAACTCTGATTGCTGGAATCAAAGTGCTAAACAAGAGCTACTCTACTGGTGATCATATCAAAAAGATCATCAGAAGTCTGCCTAAGAAGTGGATGGTTTTCGTCACTGCATTGAAGCTTTCCAAGAATCTGAACTCCTTGAAGCTAGAAGAGCTTGTGAGTCATCTCAGAAGCCATGAGATTGAACTCAAAGAGCACAAGCCTCAAAGGAAAGACAAATCTATTGCTCTTAAGTCAAAATCTGACAAGGCGAAAGCCTATCAGGCAAGAGAGGAAGATTCCTCTGAAGAATTATCAGACGCTTCTGGTGATGAAGAGCTATCTCTTCTCATAAAGAGATTGAGCAAGCTCTGGAAGAACAGACAAAGCAAGGGAAAAGAAAAGGAAGATTTGAATCTTCATCTGGTCAGAAGAAGTCCTCTGAGAAGGAAGTCACCTGCTTCGAGTGCAAGGAATCTGGGCACTACAAGAGTGACTGTCCCAAGCTAAAGAAGGACAAGAGACCAAGAAACGTCTTCAAGAAGAAAGCTCTTGTGACCTTTGATGCGACTGACTCTGATGAAGCTGAGTCAGAAGAAGATGAAGCTGTGGAAGCTCTGATGGCTACCACTAGCAGAGATACTGAAGCACAGGATGATATGATAGCTTCAGAAGATGACTCAGACTCTGAGAATGACGATGAGGTATTCTCTAATTTTTCTCAATCTGAGCTAAGAACTGCATTATCTGAAATAATGGAGAAACATGATGTGCTTTTAAATAAACATAAAGAGCTTAAAAGAAAATATGCTGTTAAAACTAGTACATCAGAAGTTCATGAGAAGTCAGTCTCTGGACTCATTGAAGAGAACTATTCTCTTAAAAATGACAACTCTCTTCTTCGTGCTAAAAATGCCATGCTAGAAGATCAACTTGCATCATCCGATATTAAGCATGAAACTCTATATGAGAAAGCGTTTCAAAGGTTCCTAGCCAAAGGCATAGACAGAAGTATTATGGCTTCAATGATCTATGAATTAAGCAGAAATGAGAACAGTGGCCTTGGCTACTCCCAACCCATGAGAGGTGAGTCATCTGAGCCCAAATGCAAACCTTTGCATGGGCACTTTGTTCCCGCTGGTACTGTCTTTCCATAAAAGGTTACACCCAAGGTGGTAAAACCAAAGGGAAAGTTTAAACTTGACATGTCTAAATATTATAATCAAGTTCCCTTGTATTATCCTCCTGTTGCACCCAAAGTTCCGAGAACTTCTGGGAAAACTAACAAGAAAGGACCCAAGATATGGGTACCTAAGACAAAAATTATTCCTGTTGCAGATATCTTATGCAGCTCAGTTAAGACACCTATCATGGTACCTGGACAGTGGATGCTCGCGACACATGACGGGCATAAGGTCTATATTCAAAAAACTAACGCCACTTAAGTCAGGAGGAGACGTTGGCTTTGGAGGAAACCGGAAGGGAAAGATCATTGGAAAAGGTTCCATAAGAGATGGAAAAATTCCAGTTATTAATGATGTACTTCTGGTTGAAGGATTATTGCATAACTTGCTCTCCATAAGCCAAATAGCTGACAAAGGTTATGATGTGATCTTCAATCAAATCGGCTGTAAAGCTGTCAGTCAAACAGATGGATCTGTTCTGTTTTCTGGGAAGAGAAGAAATGACATCTACAAAATCAAATCTTCTGAACTGCTATCTCAGAAGGTCAAGTGTCTCATGTCCGTTAATGATGAGCAATGAGTTTGGCACAGACGCCTAGGGCATGCAAGCCTCTGGAAGATCTCTCAACTAAGCAAGCTAAACTTCGTCAGAGGATTGCCTCGTCTGAAGTTCTCATCAGAGGCTCTGTGTGAAGCTTGTCAGAAGGGAAGATTCACCAAGAAGCCTTTCAAAGCAAAGAATGTGGTATCTACAACAAGACCCCTTGAGCTACTTCACATTGATCTCTTTGGACCAGTGAAAACTGAATCCATTGGAGGAAAGAAGTATGGGTTAGTCATTGTGGATGACTACAGCAGGTGGACATGGGTAAAGTTCTTAAGGCACAAGGATGAAACACACCATGGTGGAGTTCCAAACTTCAGTGATTACTGTCAGAAGTGATCATGGTGGAGAATTTGAGAACAAATCTTTTGAAGAATTGTTCAACTCTCAAGGGATCTCTCACAACTTCTCCTGTCCTCGCACTCCTCAACAAAATGGAGTTGTTGAAAGAAAGAACTAACTCTTCAGGAGATGGCTCGCACCATAATGCAAGAATCAAGTATGGCCAAGCACTTCTGGGCAGAAGCAGTCAACACTGCATGCTATATCCAGAACAGAATCTCCATCAGACTAATTCTGGAGAAGACTCCTTATGAGCTGTGCAAAGGAAGACAACCTGATATCTCTTACTTCCATCCCTTTGGGAGTACTTGCGACATGCTCAACACAAAGGAGCAATTGGGTAAATTCGATTCTAAAGCTTTAAAATGTTATTTTCTTGGTTATTCTGAAAGATCTAAAGGTTTTAGAATTTATAATATTGTCCCTCAAACTGTTGAGGAATCTATCCAAATTAGATTTGATGACAAGCTTGGCTAAGAAAAGTCAAAGTTGTTTGAAAGATTTGCATATCTCAGCATTGATTCTTCGGAAGCAAATCAACCAAAGGACAGCTCAGAGGATGCTGCTGCAGAGGCAGAAGCATCAGAAGATGCTTCAACAACTTCCGATGAACTTCAGAAGAAGATGAGAATAGCTGCCTCTCATCTAGAAGAACTGATTCTTGGCAACAAAGATTCTCCTGTTACAACTAGGTCCATGCTCAAACCTTCAGAAGAGACTCTTCTGAGTCTGAAGGGACTTGTATCTCTCATTGAGCCCAAATCAGTTGATGAAGCTCTTGAAGATAAAGGATGGATTCTTGCAATGCAAGAAGAGCTAGATCAGTTCACCAAGAATGATGTCTGGTCTTTAATGCCTAAACCTAAAGGTTTTCATGTCATAGGAACCAAGTGGGTATTCAGAAACAAGCTGAATGAAAAAGGAGAAGTCACGAGAAACAAGACAAGACTGGTAGCTCAAGGCTACAGTCAACAAGAGGGAATTGATTACACTGAGACCTTTGCTCCTGTGGCAAGGCTTGAAGCTATAAGGCTACTGATCTCATTCTCAGTGAATCACAACATAATTCTTCATTAGATGGATATCAAGAGTATATGTCAAGCAACCTCCTGGCTTTGAAGATGGCAAGCATCCAGAGCATGTCTACAAGCTCAAAAAGTCGCTCTATGGACTGAAACAAGCTCCCAGAGCTTGGTATGAAAGGCTTAGCTCCTTTCTTCTGAAGAATGAGTTTGTAAGGGGTAAAGGTGACAACACTCTTTTCTGCAGAACCTATAAGGAGGATATTCTTATAGTTCAGATTTATGTTGATGACATTATATTTGGTTCTGCTAATCCCTCTCTGTGCAAGGAATTCTTTAAGATGATGCAGGCTGAATTTGAGATGAGCATGATGGGAAAGCTCAAGTACTTCCTGGGAATTCAAATTGATCAACGACCAGGAGTCACTTATATCCACCAGAAGAAGTACACCTTGGAACTTCTGAAGAAGTTCAACATGAGTGACTGCAACATCTCAAAGACTCCAATGCATCCAACATGCATTCTTGAGAAAGAGGAAGTTTCCTCTAAGGTTTGTCAGAAGCTCTATCGTGGTATGATAGGCTCTCTTCTGTATTTAACAGCTTCCAGACCTGATATATTGTTTAGTGTGCATCTCTGTGCTAGATTTCAATCAGATCCTAGAGAGACTCACTTAACAGCTGTTAAGAGGATCCTCAAATATCTGAAGGGAACCACTAACCTTGGCTTGATGTATAGAAAAGCATCAGAGTATACACTTTCAGGTTTTTGTGATGCTGACTTTGCTGGAGAAAGAGTGGAAAGGAAAAGCACCTCAGGAAGTTGCCATTTCCTTGGAGCAAATCTTGTCACTTGGTCAAGCAAGAGACAGAACACAATTTCTTTATCAACTGCAGAAGCAGAATATGTCTCAGCTGCCACTTGCTGCACACAAACCATATGGATGAAGAATCATCTGGAGGACTATGGTTTGTTTCTGAAAAAGATTCCAATCTTCTGTGACAACACAGCTGTCATCTCCCTCAGCAAAAATCGCATTCTACACTCAAGAGCAAAGCACATAGAGGTAAAGTATCATTATATTCGAGATCATGTTCAGAAGGGCACTCTATCATTAGAGTATGTTGATACTGACCATCAATGGGCAGATATCTTCACTAAGCCCTTGGCAGAAGACCGTTTTTTATTTATTCTTGAAAATCTGAACATGGACTTCTGTCCAGAGTAAGGAATTTTCAGAACCTCTGACCATGGTGCTTCTGAAGTCATCAGATGCTACCTATTCAGAAGGTACTCGATCAGAAAGCACTTAACCCACCGGTTAAACTTCTGTGGTAGACAACAATACACGTGTCACTTCTTTTGTGACATAGTTCCTTGTGTCGCGTGGTGTACCTGCTATAATGATGATACCTACTCTCCTCCACTGTGTTATTTTCTGACTAAGTATTTTCTAACCGTTGATCTTGCTTTGTGCGTTATGCTTTTTAATAGTTCAACCGTTACCATTAAACCCACTACGCACGATCTCACACACGATCTAATTCACACATACATACTTAATTGTTTTCAAACCCATTGTGTGCATTGCATTCATTCACTTGTCTCCCTCCAATATTTCCTTTCTCTCTGAACCCTAAACCTCTCACTCCTGAGAATCATGGGCAAATCAAGGAAATCAAAGGCGAATGTTACTGCTTCTTCCAAGCTGACTGTCGAAGAGCAAGAGAGGCAAAGATTCGAAGAAGCTCAGCAAATTCTGAACGCAGCCAATGCAGTCAACTGCGTCAAGAAGATTGAAGAACTGGTTGTGTGCAATGAGGCAAGAGTGGACTTTGATAACCTAGCTAGACACGAGTTTGACATCAGGGATCAAATCGATCTGCAAGGTTGGACAGGCTATTTTAATCGGCTTTGTGGCCCTATCTATTACAAACTAGTTGTGGAATTCTGGAAGAATGTTGTATGCAACGACTACTACGTCGTTTCTCATTTGTTGGATAGAAAGATTGTTATCTCCGAGGAATCCATTGCAAAATTGCTGGGAATGGAGTTCCAACAGGGCAAGAGAATCAAGAATGTGGATGCTAATGTTCTTAACATGAGGAAATTAGTAAATAAGGCTATTTATGATAACTGGTCTTTGGAGAAGACAAAGTATACCATAAAGGAATTGAAGCCAACATTGAAGATCTGGTAAAAGATTTTCATCTACTGCATTCACCCCAGAACAGGAGGAACTGATTACCTCAATGCAACTCAAAAGGTAATCATGTACTATATCTCTAAGGGTGAGCCTGTGTGTCTTCCATTTCTGCTCTTCAACTATCTGAAGGAATGTGTTGAGAAGTCAAGAATTAATGCAATTGAGACCAAGAGGTCTATCTCCTACATTCCTTATGGCAGGCTGCTCTCAGATATTTTCACTCAGAACAAACTAGTCAAGACTCTGTCTGACCTAGGACTTCATGAGGATCTGGCTATGTCCATTGGAGATGCTCTCAATGGGACTAAGTTGAAAAGAATGCAGATCATTGACAAAGTTCAAGTTGAACCTGAAGAAGAATCATCTGAAGAGGTTCGTCAGAAGAACCACCCTGTTGATGACTATCCTCTCTGGTCTAAGAAGGATAATCCAGCCAGTATTCTGGAATATGTGAGAATGCTCAGAAGTGAAGGAGATCCAATTACTCTCGAGGAATTCATCAAAGGACTTCCTGATAGTCCTCCTGAGGTACCAACAAGAAAGTCTAAGAGAACAACAAGCAGCAAGCCTTCAAATCCCAAGGGCAAAGGGATTCTGATAGAGGAAACCAAGAAGATAAAAGCTGCATCAAAATCTGTGGTCATCAGGGAACCAATTCCAGAACCCTCTCCTGAAAGAACTCCAGTGCAGTCACCTCAGAAATCTCAGTCTGATAGCTCTGAGAGCTCTATGGCTTCCTCCATTGGAACTCAAGAAGAAGAAGATGACACCAACAGAGGAGGAGCTGTTCACTCTAACACTGAAGAAGGTTCACTCAGAAGGAATGTCAAGAGGAAAGCTGTCATGGAAGAATCTTCTGATGAGGAATCTGAAGATGATGATGTTCCTCTGACCAAGAGGCAAAGAGTTCAAGTAATTCAAGATGAGGAGGAAGTTGAGCAGGATGATAGTGAGATCATTGGGAATGTGCTCCAAGTTATAAGGGAATCTCCAGAAGCTGAAGAAACCACCGATTCTGATGAAGCGCCCATAGCCAAGAGGAAGAAACTGCCTCTGAACGGTCCACTTCAGAAGAAGGAGGTAGAACCAAAGCAAGCATCTAAGAGTGTTCCAGAGGTACAAAGGGAAAATAGATCAAAGATAGCTTCAGATCCAGCAAGGACTGCCAGACTCACCAGATCTACCATCCTCAGAGATTCAAGTAAGGCTCTTACTTAAAGCATTAATTTAGATTCTGCTTTTATAGTTATTCTTGAACAACCTGTACCTATATCTACCTCCCTACCAACCTCAATCCAAAAAGTTCCACCTCAAACAGAACCTCACACACAAACCATATCTCAAGCTGAAACACAAGCTCCTCACTTAAACATCCAAACCGCTACCACTTCCATTCCATCCATCCCAATTCAAACCTCTTCGACATCCACCACCATTGAGTCTGTACCTCTCTTTAATTCATTCATTAAGGGTATCGCTCAGAGTGAGGCTACCTTGAGGGACTTGGTTCAACAATTCACACCTAAGCCTCCATCCACCTCAAGAACCCTTCTGGTAACTGAATCTGGTGAGATTCCTGCTGTGGAAGACGAAGGAGATTAGGATGTTCAGATTCTAGAACATCCTTTCAATGTGCAACCTATCCAGCAGGTAGCCTCCTATTTTGAAGATGTGTTTCCAGATGCTGCTGCTGAGTCCTCTTATGTGTCCTTGTCTCACTACTCCACAGTAAACTCAAGAGATCTGAGTTTCACCTCGCCTGAGAAGACAGCCACATCCAGGCAAAGACAAGAGACTATTCCTGAGATTGAGCATATGGATGAATCAGATTATTCAGGACAAGAGAAGACTCGCGTGAATGAATCTGCACCTTCAGGGCAAACGAGAACTGAGAGTTCTAATGCATCAAGCTCTAATGCAACCAACACTCCTCAGCCAATCATGGATTTGGAACCCTCCTTCAGGCCACAAAATCTCATTCAGGAGTTCTCTGATGAAGCAACCAGAAGACTGCAATGGCTATATCAGGTAACTGATAATCAATTTGATGCATCTTTGGTTGATAGTATGTGGTCTACCTTCGGACGATGGTCAGAAAGTAGAGCTTCTGAGATTGAGAAGCAGCTTAGCAGAGAGAAGCATCTAATAGTTCATGATGCCTCTGAGAGAGCTTATGAGCAGAGGCAGAGGGTGTTACACAGGGTTTGTGAACCCATGAGAAGAGCAATGGTTGCAAGAACATATGTTGTCTCTGAACGTACCTCAGAAGATGTTGCGATGATTCCAGCAGAGGTTGCAGAGGACAGTACTGAAGAGATCATCATTCATGAGGCTGCAGAGGTTGATGAAGTTCAGATGGAAGTACCTACTCAAGCTGCGGCAGAAGTTCAAGCACCTGCAGATGTTCCTATTCCTGTTCAAGCTCCAGAACCAGCTCCACATCCGGAAGTTGCTCTCCTGGCTGCCATAATTGATAGGATACAAGATGATCAGCAGAGGCTGTTTCAGATGGTTGAGCATCAAGGCATCATTCAGAGTGAACAAAGTCGGCAGATTCAGGAATCTTCAAGCAGAATGGAGAACATAATGAAGTATCTGATCGAGAATCTCCCATCTTCATCAAAGCCTTGAACCCCTCTCATCTATCCTTCATGCATATTTATTCATCTTATCTGTCTGTGAACTTTTTCTATGTTTGACTATGTTTTATTTCCTTATGTGTTTCTGCTACAACTTATTTCACGCGTCTTATCTGTGTTAATTCTATGTTGTTATTGGTTTTGTTTTTCACTCTTTTTGCTTATGACAAAAAAAGGGAGTACATAAAATGGTTTTTGATAAACTTTTAAAACCCAGTTGAGGAGAATACGTGTCAAATACTTATAGCACATAGATATTACCAAGCGTCTTAAACAAGGAATACATTTTGTTCAATCCTCTGAACAAACATGCCTCTGATGCCTTATCACAATCAATCTGGACAATACCCTATGTTTCCAAGTGATCTACGCAAGTTCTGAACCATCAAGTTCTGATGAGTATACATTCTTCTATGTGTATCTTCTGATCACCTCACAAGACTCCGAATCTAGACTCTTCATCATCTCATCAAGTCATAGATTCAGGGGGAGTCAGGGGGAGACCCCAGCTCAGAATCAGGTGCAATCCTAGATTCAGAAGGAGCAACATAAACCGTTACACAAGGATAAGTTTTAACTCTGATCTCTTCTCTCTTGTGTATTCAGTTTATTGACTAAGAATTGTTCATCAAAATACTTGTTTTGTCATCATCAAAAAGGGGGAGATTGTAAGATCAAGATTTGATCAATGGTTGCATCTCTATATTTTGATGATTACAATTAAGGATTTTGAGGATGAACAATTATGGTACTCTAACGTTTGCCTGTTATAGTTGTGACAAACAGGTTTTGATTCTGACCCAAGCCGATTCCATCAGAAGATGAAGACCCAAGAGTAACCAAAAGAGAGTTCTAAAGCTCGCCATGTTCATTTAGAACAGTGGCAAATCCTTCAAAAGTTCTGAAGATAAAAGCTCTCAAGAGGTACTGAAGAACTGAAGTCAGAAGTTCTGAAGACCGGATGTTCCAGAAGGAACGGTCCTGAAGTAGAAGACTCAAGTTCTAAAGACCTGCAAGAAGTTGGCTCTGAAGACCCAAGCTATTCTCGCTCTGGCGTTCATAAGTTCTGAGGAACATGCCCAGAAGCAGAATTTGCAAGGTCAGAGGATCCAAGCTTCCGTCTGACTCTGATCAGAAGCTTCACCAACATCCATCTGAAGCACTCCAGATCATAAGTCAGCTGGTGAAAGAACAGGTCGCTGTCATAGTACACATCGTATAGTCATAGCCTGCCCGCCACCTACCACGTTCAGCCTAACAGTCTGATATTACAAGATTGTCACTACAACCGGCAAAACCCTAGCAACGGCTACACCAAATACCTTGGAGTATATAAGGGCTAAACATAGAATAAAGAAGCTAAGAAACTTTGCTGATTTTCTTGAATCGATTCTAACCGATCTCTTAGCAATATTTCTTCATTGTTCTTGAACATCTGAGTTTACCATTAGCTTTTCAGAAGCATTTCTTGTAAACCCAAAACCTTTTACAAACACTTTGTAAAGTTCCTTAAGAGACCAAGTTTGGTCAGATCTTGAGAGGACTGAATCAAGTTTGGTTCAATGTTTAGCTAGTCTTGAGAGGATCGGTAGATCAGCTTCTTGAGAGTATACTAGTGAGAAAATCAGTGTACTATTAGTCACTTTGCAGGTTGCAAGTGCAGTTGTAACATTCATTGATTTTAGTGGATTGACTTCATCAGAAGAAGGAAGAAATCACCTTCACGGGTGGACTGGATTAACTTGAGCTTTTATCTGAAGTGAACCATGATAAAATACTTGTGTGCTCTACTTCATATTCTTTAGCACCTAGTTCTTATCTTTAAGTTTGTAAAAACTTAAAAAGGGGAAAACTTTTGTTGAAAAACTCTATTCAAACCCCCCTTTCTAGTGTTTTTCGCACCTTCAAAGCTTCCTTGGAATTAAGTACCTCGCTAGACGGTCCAACAGCTTTGGATTTTGGTCAACCAGTAAGCAAGCTAGCAATGTAAGAAAGAGGGACCAAATCACTAGAAGTCCTGACAGTACCGCGAAGTGGTAAACATGGGGTCATGTTGTTGTTGAGGAGCTTGGTGATAGCTTCTAGGATTTCAAATCTTATGCCTGAGTATCCTTGGAGAAGAGTGTTGTTCCTCACTAGCATCGCTTCTCTAATTGTCGGCTGTGGCATCGTGTTGTCTCGGTACCATTGCCAAATATTCCAACTTTGAAAAACCTGAAAACAAAAATATACAATAAACATCAACAACTTCTATTTTATACAATGAATTTGTAAACATAATGATTAATTAATTGGTAATTAGAAATGAATTAATGAGCCTGGGTACTCACCGCCGACAGCAAATACTAATTCATTTTCACGGGTGCTCGTACTAAGCGGTAAACAAATATTAGTTAGTTAGTGTGTGTGGAATTGAGTTAGTACCTGATGTGCTCTTGCTGCAAAGCATTGCCATTTTTGGTTCTATGATGCGAGGTGGCGCCAAAGCCGATGGTAACAATGTAACTGTCAGTGCCATTGTTCATGTTGTTCATGACCCAATCATTGCTGGCCTTCACGCCAGCTCTAGCTGATTCACATAAACATGCATGGTACCTAGAAATTTAAACAAACAAAAATTTATATTGTAATGGATTAATTGAAAAATATTTAAGATAAAATATTGAAAAATATTAGTTGTTAGTAATGTTAGTAATAAGTCATCCTCACGATTGAAATTTCGACCCTTCACCCTTCTCCCTTCCAAACCCATGTGTCCCCTAACTCTTACCACTTGAGCTAACCTTTGGGGGATCTGAAGTTTTCGTTATAACTTTCATTCTTTCCCTAACTGTCCTATAGAGGTTCCGCATTCAAATTAAGATGTGGTTTCTCAACTGCTCCCTTTGTGGTTCATGGATTTCAGTTTAGTGCTCGAACTAGCATGCGATCCACACTTAACGTATTTGCTGCAGTTCCTTAATTTTTGGTAATTGTTATTAGCACCCCCTCACATCTAGTTCCACACCCTAAAATTGTGAAAAGACAAATATGTCATTAATGGAATAGCAAAACTACTAAAATTCGATTAATGGAAAAAAAAACCAAGAAAACATAACAACTCTCCACCCCATTCCTCACATCCTCTCCCTTCTTTCTCACCAACACCACCCATCTTCATCTCATCTTCATACCCATCATCAAACTCAATCTCAATATTCTCTCTCTCTCTCTCTCTCTCTCTCTCTCTCTCTCTCTCTCTCTCTCTCTCTCATTTTTCTGTCATCGTTATAGCGCATTCTCATTTGTTCATCGTCGCGGCCGCCGTCGCTGTTACAATTGTCGTTTTCAGATTTTTTTCTACAACTAAAAGCACTTTAAAGTGCGTCACCTACGCAGCGCACTTTAAAGTGCGTAGTTCACGCACTTTGCGTTTAGCTGTAAATTGAAAGCGCATTTAATTGCAAATTTCAACAGAATTGATATCAGATGATTTTTTAAAATTATGAGACCACCATAGTAAATCAAGATAAAATATTTGAAGATTTATGGTGGAATAAAATGTTTTCAAAATTCAAAATAAAATAGTAGATGAAGAAATTTGGATCCAGGACACAACTCTTGTGGCAAAGCGACAAGCATGCAATTAATTTATTTTTCGCTTCAACTTTGTAGTTTAGTCCGTCTTGATCCGAGACTGAAGAAATTCAATTTTTTGGACTGAAACGCTGAAATTTGCAATTTTCGCACTTAAAAGTGCGTAACTTTAACGTGCGAAATTGGCACTATGAAGTGCGTTAGGGACTTTAAAGTAACGCACTAAATTGCAAATTTCGCACTTTAAAGTGCCTAGGCGTGAGTAACACACTTAAAAGTGCAAGCGAAAAAACTTTCAAGGGCGTTTTCAAATTTTATATGTCAGGAGTGGGATCGAAATAACAACTACTTTATTTTTCAAGTTCACACACACTCTGTATTTTTAGGACTTCAAGTTCACACTCCATTTTCGAAAACAAGACTCTCGTTTGGACTTCTATTTTTAACATTTTCACTTAATCCCACGATCCATAATTTAGAGTGTCATTTTGTGATATTGGTGAAATGAAATTGTTAGTTCAAATAAATTTGTATCTAAGGTAATTGAGTAAGTTGACTCATCAATCAACATAGCAATTTTCTTATCAAGAGATTGTTTCAGAAATAAATTTTGTTCCTCAATGCAGATTCTAAAGACACTTTTGTAAGTGTAAACTACATTACACTTTGAAAAGCCTTAGTGATCAATATTGAAAGGTCAATCAATTCTTAATAAAAGTAAACATATTTATATCAATTAATTTCGATTACTTTTTATATTCACATGAAATTAAAATAATAAGTATTATCAAATTAATTTTGGTTCTTTTAAATGAATGATAACTTTAACACTTAACTTAATATTAATCAGAATTGAAAGAATAAAAATCAAAGTTAAAATGTTGGATTTATATCCAATGACTTCACAATTTTCAATTAACCTACTTGAATTATATTATTTAAAACAAGATAATTATTCACTTTTCCAACTACCCCTATCATTTATTGTAAGGATGATCTTTTTCTTAATACGGTTATTTGAGTGTATATTTATCCCTTTGGTAAGAAAAGCCATAAATTAAAAAAAAACAATTGTTAAGATGAGATTTTCTTAGGAAGTTATATTTGATATACTTAATTATGTCAACATTTCAACCTCTTATTACATATAAATAATTTTAGGGGCATTACATTCTTGTTTTGAACCATACAAATAGGCTCAACATAACTTTTATTTTGCTTAGACAGTTTTTCCAACATTTTCAATTTTTGGAGGACATCCGCAGGCGCATGCTCCTAGAATGCAGCTTGCAGGACAACGACCGCATTGTAGAGAAACACAATCTTTATCGACGGTGCATGCAATTGCACTGACTTGCGTCTTAAAACCTGCAAAATTCATTGACCATTGTCAAAATCTTAACCTTTCATTGCACTCTTTTACATAGCATGCGTCCAAGTTAAATAATGTATACATAGTGTTTAAATTTTTAGCTTAGCTAATTGTAAAAGAAACAAACAACAAAAAGAAATACCAGGTTCAGATGCTATGAGAAATAAAAATGTGAAGCAAATAAACAAGAATGAAGCTTTAACTGCCATCGTGCGTCTTGAAATTGAGTATTTTTGGGAGTCAATATTTTTTTGATTGAAGCTGAGTTGAGTTAGTGTTATATAGATATATATAGGGCCTGTTTGGTGGCTAAGATAAGATAAAATAAGAGCAGGATATGATAGAGAGTTGGATAAGGATAGGATATGATAAGAGCATGATAGACTCTTATCTTAACTTGTGTTTGGGTGCACAGGATAATAACAAGATATGATATATAATTAGAAAAATGTATCAAATTTTTCTTTGAATAAAAAATACATGCAAATTCTTTAAATTATCATTTTAAAGAGTGGTTATTCTATTAATTAAATTTTCTTACATTTTTGTAATTGAGCATATATATGTTGTAAAATAACTATCAGTAAATTAATTTTATTGATTAGCTTATTTGTTAAGGGAGCCTATTTTAATTAAAATTATGTAGTCAATCAATTGTTTTTAACCTAGTTTTTTTTTTGTTACAGGAGGAAATGAAAAACAAATTTTTAACTTAGTTTTGATAAGTGATAAAAATTAAAAATAGAGGTTAACTAAATTAAATAAATATTATGAAAAATATTAATTTCTATAAACTAATTTATGTTTAAATTATTATATAAGTAGAGAAATGATTATAATAATTGGTGATAATAGAAAATTAGTCTATTACTGTTAATAAATTAATTTTTATAAGTGAGTAGTCTATTTTACTATTTAATGAATAATTATTGATTTATTTTTACTTTAATTAAAAATAAAATTTTTTATTTATTAATTAATATCATTATATATTGAAAAAAGTTATTTTGGGGTTCCGAAATCGAAAGAGAATAAATAACTGTTATCCTATCCTGTCAGGATAAGTTCTTGCCTCATCCTCTTGTTGGGTTTGTTCCCTTTTTCGTTTATTAATAATCTCTTTTGCTCTCTAAAAAAAATAATTATATTCTAACTCTCCCCTCAGGATAACTTTTACACATGATGGACAAGATAGGATAAGAGATATGATAACGTCCTATCCTGCTGACGTAACAAACACTAGATAACAACAGGATATGATTATTATCTTATTCCTTCCTTATTTTGTCCACAAAACAGCCATAATAATTAGCGCACTAACAATTAATAAAGTTGGATATAATAAAGATTTAAATATTAAATGTAAATATAAATATATATGATTAAAATACTAAAAATAAATATTATGAAAAATGATACTTATTAATAATTAAATGATATTTTGAATAATTAAATGTTACTTATCATATTCATAGGGAACGTATCAAGTGAGAACAATGTTTATTGTGAGGGACGAGATTATTGAATCTTGACTATTTGATCTAACTGGAGTGGTTGAGATTAAATGTTAATTAATAATCATGTGACTTTTTAAAAAAGACATGTGACTTTATGTTTTAAAATTGACCATTCATGTTAGATCAAATGGTCAAGATTCAATCCTTTCATCTCTCACAATTAAGATTGCTCTCACTTGATGCGCCTCTCATATTCATATTCTTTTATATAATAGTAATATTGAACCTTCTTTCAAAAAATAATTTGATTTAAACGTGTACTAAATGTTAGCTATATTTAAAATTCTAATTCGAAAATCATTTATTAGAAAAATTGACTTGAGTAAATATTAACTAATATATTTAACTATAAATATATAAATATTTTTAAGATTATATGAAGAATTATTAATTGAATAACTACTACTACGAAGAATAATAATAATAATAATAGTAATAATAATAATGATATTAATTTGACCTTTACATTAATCAAAAAATTAATTTTTTAATTGATAATTTTTTATATTAATTTCTAATTATAACATTTTCAATTTCCCATATTTTCAATCACAACTTGAGAAATAGTATTTTAAAAAATAATAATGATAATAATAAGTAAGAGTAAAGTTGACTTGACTTTCACATAATAAAAATATTTATTAGTTATTAATAACCTGTTATTCATAATATTAAAAACTTATTGTGAAAATTTTCAATAATTGGTATCCAAAATTAAACATTACTATTATTTCAATTTAATTTTTAACCAAAATTTTCGAAAAATTTTAAACAATAATAAGTAAATTTGACATGACCTTTACCTCAATCACAATATTAGTTAGCCATTAATAACATTTTTTATATTCATTATACAAATTTTAAACTTTTTACATTTTCACTTAATGCCAGCATCCATAATTTAGAGTCTCATTATGTGATATTGGTGAAATGAAATTTTTAGTTCAAATAAATTTGTATCTTAGGTAATTGAGTAAGTTGACTCAAAAACCAATATAACAATTTTTTTATCAAGAGATTGTTTCAGAAAGAAACTTTGTTCCTCAATGCAGATTCTAAAGACACTTTTGTAAGTGTAAACTACATCACATCTTGAAAAGCCTCTTAGTGATCAATATTGAAAGGTTAATTAATTCTTTTTAAAATTAAACATATTAAGATCAATTAATTTCCATTACTCTTTATATTCACGTGAAATAAAAATAATAATTATTGTCAAATTAATTTTTGGTTCTTTTAAATGAATGGTAACGTGAATAGCAAACTAGAGCATAGATCAAATTGTACATGCAACTAATCGTGACTATATCATATTTATATAGTCTTAATATGTATCAGTTTCAAAAAAAAATATACATATCTATCAAAACTTATAATGAATTAGTAAATCAAGTTAAGTCAGTTTTAATAAAAACTTAATAAGTCTTTCAAAAAAAACTTAATAAGTTTCTTATTTTTTGTGCTTTTTTTGTGCTCAAAATTAATCAAAACAAATCAACTGAATGAAAAAATAAAAGGATGAGAAATAATACCAAGTTAATTAAGAAGATTTTACAGTTTCCCATTTAGCATTTAACTTAATATTAATCAGAATTGAAAGAATAAAAATAAAAAATAAAAAGTTGGATTAATATACAATGACTTCACAATTTTCAATTAACCTACTTGAATTATATTATTTAAAACTAGATAATTATTCAATTTTCCCACTACCCCTATCATTTCTCATAAAGATGGTATTTTTCTTAATACGCTTATTTGAGTGTATATTTATTCCTTTGGTAAGCGACGCCATAAATTCAAAAAAAAAAATAATTGTTAAGATGAGATTTTTTTGAGGAAGATATATTTGATATACTTAATTATGTCTGCATTTCAACCTCTTATTACATATAAATAATTTTAGGGCCATTACATTATTGTTTTGAACCATACAAATACGCTCAACATTTGCTTAGACAGTTTTGTCAACATTTTCAATTTTTGGAGGACATCCGCAGGCGCATGCTTTTAGAATGCAGCTTGCAGGACAACGACCGCATTGTAGTGAAACACAGTCTTTATCGACGGTGCATGCAATTGCACTGACTTGCGTCTTAAAACCTGCAAAATTCATTCACATTTGTCAAAACCTTAACCTTTCATTGCTCACTATTTTACATAGCATGCGTCCAAGTTAAATAAGTATACATAGTATTTAAATTTTTAGCTTAGCTAATTGTATAAGAAACAAACAACAAAAAGAAATACCGGGTTCAGATGCTATGAAAAATAAAACTGTGAAGCAAATAAACAAAAATGAAGCTTTAACTGCCATTGTGCGTCTAGGAATTAAGTAATTTTTGGGAGTCAATAATTTTTTGATTGAAGCTGAGTTGAGTTGAGTTAGTGTTATATAGATATATATATATAGGGCCTGTTTGATGGATAAGATAGGATAAACGTAGGATATGATAACGAGTTGGATAAGGACAAGATATGATAAGACCATGATAGACTCTTATCCTATCTTGTGTTTGGGGTGCACAAGATAATAACAGGATATGATATATAATTAGAAAAATGTATCAAATTTTTCTTTGAATAAAAAGTACATTTAAAAATTGATTCCTTAAATTATCATTTTAAAAAGTGATTATTCTATTAATTTAAATTTTTTTACATTTTTGTAAATGAGCATATATATGTTGTAAAATAACTATCAGTAAATTAATTTTATTGATTAGCTTATTTTTAAAGGGAGTCTATTTTAATTAAAATTATGTAGTCAATCAATTGTTTTTAACTTAGTTTTGTTTTTTTGGTTACAAAAGGAAATGTATAACAAATTTTTAACTTTGTTTTGATAAGTGATAAAAATTAAAAATAGAGGTTAACTAAATTAAATAAATATTATGAAAAATATTAATTTCTATAAACTAATTTATGTTTAAATTATTATATAAGTAGAGAAATGATTATAATAATTGGTGATAATAGAAAATTAGTCTATTACTGTTAATAAATTAATTTTTATAAGTGAGTAATCCATTTTACTATTTAATGAATAATTATTGATTTATTTTTACTTTAATTAAAAATAAAAATTTTTATTTATTAATTAATATCATTATATATTGAAAAAAGTTATTTTGGGCTTCCGAAATCGAAAGAGAATAAATAACTGTTATCCTATCCTGTAAGGATAAGTTCTTGCCTCATCCTCTTGTTGGGTTTGTTCCCTTTTTCGTTCATTAATAATCTCTTTTGCTCTCTAAAAAAATAATTATATTCTAGCTCTCCCCTCAGGATAACTTTTACACATGATGGACAAGATAGGATAAGAGACAAGATAACGTCATATCTTGCTGACGCAACAAACACTAGATAACTACAAGATATGATTATTATCATATTTCTTCCTTACCTGTCCACAAAACAGAGCCACAATAATTAGCGCATTGACAATTAATAAAGTTGGATATAATAAAAATAATTAATATTAAATGTAAATATAAATATATATCTTTAAAATACTAAAAGTGAATACTATGATAAATGAACTTATTAATAATTAAATGATCTTTTGAATAATTAAATGTTAATTATCATATTCATAGAGAGTGTATCAAGTGAGAGCAATGCTTATTGTGAGAGATTAGAGGATTGAATCTTGACCATTTGATCTAATATGAGTGGTTGCGATTAAATGTTAATTAATGATCATGTGAATTTAAAAAAAAAAAAACATGTGACTTTATGTTTTAATCTTGACCATTTATGTTAGATCAAATGGTCAAGATTCAATCCTCTCATATTTCACAATTAACATTGCTCTCATTTGATACGCCCCTCATATTCATATTCTCAGACAGAGGAACTTCATCATCAACAAGAATTTGATTTGGATCATCAGAGTGGGTTTCTTCAGAGGATATAGGCCCTTTATATCACACTTCTTTGATGATGAAGGAGATGTAGCAGTTTCAATGGGAACGGTCTCTTCAACGATCACATCCTCATCATCAGGGCTTTCTGGGATTGGGGTTTCTTGAGGAATATCTGTGTCCTGAGGAGCAGATGCCTCGACATCGGGCATAACACCACGATCGGAACCCATGGGGGTTTCTTCCGCATTGATGCTTGCAGGAGCATCATGAAAGGGTTCTTCTTCATCAGAGGGGATATCCTCAAGATTTGCATGTCAGGAACAATCTCCATGAAGGCGTGATTTGTACTGCTTCCTTGACGGTGTTTTCACTTTCTTTCTTGACTGAGATAGGGATTTCACATTCTTGGATGAAATGGTTGTTGAAGACCCACCTTTCAGACCCATGAACCTAACACCATACTTGTTAGTGACAACCTTTGCATCAGAAGAATCAACCTTTCCTGAGGATTGAGACATGTTGAAAATGACAAGAACTGAACAAGACAAACAGATAACAATTGAGAGAGAAATAAGGATTTCAGAAAAAAAAAACACAGGCCGTTGAGAAGTGAAGACAACTTGCCCATTGGGGGTAGTTATAGGGCAGTTGCTTGATGATGCAATGCTCTCTTTGCTGACATCACAATGGCAGTTAATTTTGATTAAAGAAAAACTAGCCGTTAACAACTTCTCATGCGTTGATTGCTGTAACACCCCGATTTCGGTGGCGTCACTTTTGTAACCAAAAAGAAATTAAAGCGGAAAAACGTGAATATTTTTTTTCGATTTGTTTAAATAATAAAACTAAAGACTTAATGAAATAAAACTCCACAACAAAAAGTAACATGACTAATGTACAATATAATTACAGCCCCCGCTGTAAGTAGCAAACCACGTCACGAGTAACCTCCAGTGACGGGAAGTATCAGAAAGTAACGCCCGTAGGCAATATGTACAGTCCAAAAGGAAAGGTAAGTGTCCGCAACACAATCCCTCAAAAATGAGAATAAGTCAGCCCAAACGGCCTAAAACAAGACCCCCTAGTCCAACCAACTCTCTGTGATTTCCGTAGAGAAACCACACAAAAAGCTATCGGCATGAAACTACCCTGTCCCCAAATGTAACATGACGGTCAGAGCTAAGACTCTACTCCTACACTAATGCTGTCTCGAGGAGCTCACACCAGCACTCAAAACTACATGCTAGCGTGATCGTCGTTCGAATCTGAATCCAGAACGACTAAGTCAATGTACACCATCCTCCCTCCTCTCGCTACCGCGATGCGCTCCTGTGCTGGCCTCACGGGCTTAGGGCCCGAACCATGATCATCAATGACAGCAATAGTAGGTGAGTTAGATTCCGCAGAAGTCCCTCCCACAGGCTCCTCCTCTGAGGGGTCCTCATCATCCGAAGATGACGGTGGTGGTGGTGCTCCTACACCGGGTCCGCAGCGCACGCCGAGTGGTAGGTTGAAGCACACAGTGTATCTCCTCAGCACTCCTTCCGTCAAGTGTCCCACTCGGTCGACACGGTCCTCCATGATCCTCCCCGAGTACTTCGCTCGGTGGCCAGCGGGGTCGACCACCCATGAGCCTGGGTCATCCTGATCTAACATCTCGAATCTAGTCCCCCCCGAAGGGTGAACCATCGTGAACCAGTCCACCATGGACATCTGACAATGGGCGTAGTCCGCCAAAGCACACACAGAAGACGCGAAGGTCAACTCCAAAGAATTATGTAAGTAGTAACTCCAATAGATACAGTTTAAAGGGTAGCTACTTAGGCTTATAAGTTAGAGATAGCATCATAGAGTTGTATATTTCACAATGAATATAACGACAATAATAACAATTAACATGCATCAAATAGATTAACAAGTATCAATCACACTCAGCAACTAAGTCAGTATGCATGTTGCATGAATGCAATGCCGGTTGACAAGATGCATTCCGGAGGGATGGGCATCAACGAGTCAGCCCTAACACCAGCCACGGTGGGACCATTTATGCTCGCGTGTCTCTTATACCAAACAAAGTGTAGTCAGATCAGCAGTGAACCCGAAGGTCTGCCATTTCTGTCTGCTACGAAGAATCACCGCAGTGTTCTTATATGGAAATCCGGGTCTTATGACCATTTTGGAATCCACCGAGGTCCGGTATCTCGCCGTGTATTAACCTCAAAATGTGTGCATGAATGCAAAGTGTTTAGCCAAACAACGTCTCCGACCTCACTCGACACGTCGCCACGTGTTCTAGCTAACTTATTGTCTCTAAAAAGAATACCCTAAGGTAAAAGTCGATTCTGCGACAAAAGACAATTAATCATAAAAAGAGTGCAATCACTCATGATAACTTCTCGAGTCATCTATACTTTCACGAAGTCTCACGCTTAAGTGAAATCTCACACATTCACGAAGTCTCACGCTTCAGTGAAGTTTTATGCTTTCACGAGGTCTCACGCCTCAGTGAATTTACACACTTGCACGAAGTCTCAAGCTTCAGTGAAGTCCCATGCTTTCACGAGGTCTCACGCCTCAGTGAAGCTTCTCAGCTCATCCCTTGGATGGCTAAATAAACTGCTCAAAGAGTGAAGGAGTATCAACATACTCAGAAACTTATAGTTTCCCCAAAACTTGGATTCGACGACACTTCTCATTTTCCAAAACTAATATTCAAATCCTAAGCTTTCATCCGAGATTGTTATCATTATTTAAAGGTTTAGAGGTTGTTTAATGTATTATGAATTTTCCTTGTAAAATAGTTTCCCTTTAGTTTTATCGCAATCTTATGAGTTTCAAAGATCCCATAATCCCAAATAACTCCCAGAGAATGTCTCGATCCGCTAAAACAATAACAAGGCCCGAATCTCCGTTCGTCCCGTCAAACTTTCCCAAAATCTCATAATAAATTTGGCATAACATGCCCGTTATCCTCACTCTGAAGTACAACAGATATATGTGTAATAGCATAGTTAAATTAGCACAGTCCAACAATCATGGCACATATATCAACACATCCTAGATTAACCATGTAGCACTTAGCATATAGCACAATATCACACATCCTAGATTAGCCATTTAGCACATAGCATGTGAATCAATCTCAAAAACAGTACAGAGATGAATAATCATCATTGTCAGCCGAAGCCTCAGAAAACATTTCCCAGTCAAACACAAACAAGTGCATAAACAGTAAATCAAGTCGAATGCGTCGACACCTAAAGCATTAACTAATAGTTCAGTGAGTAGCCCTCACCTGTAGTTCCTCCAGGGTTATCCTCGAACGTTCCTTCACACTCTACGCCTTCCTCTTCTGGAAATTCTTCAAATGAACCTTAAAGCAATAAATCACAGAATTCCATCATAATCAATCAGAAACTCAGCACTCGATACTCACTAAGGTTACACGAAGTAGCATATACTCCGAGGTACGATAATCTAACGCGATCAGACAAGTTTTTGAAAAACAAATTTTCTTCCTCCCTTAGAGGTGCTCACGGCCACACACATTAATTGTGTGCGCCGACTTTTCTTCGATCAAACTTGGTTCCTAGGCTATCATTAGTCGTAACTAAGGTGAATCATGTAAGATCAAGTTTTGATCTAGTAGTACAACTCTATGTTTTGATGATTACAAGTTAACCTTTTGATATGAACAATTATGGTACTCTAACGTGTTTTTCTGAGTGAGCTATTTACAGGCTCTGACCTCTATCTTATCTCACACAAATCAGATGCACTATGCTTAAAGAGTGACCCAAGCAACGCTTTCGCATTCTCCATGTTCAGTCTGAACAGTGGAAAAGCTTCAGAAGATCTGAAGTAAACAAGCTCTGATAAGGACTCAGCTCACTTGAAGCTCTGATGATCCAGAAGATCTGACAACCAAAAGACTCTGAAGGCTCAGAGGCTCTGATGGTGTAGAAGACTCTGACGATCCATGTAAGGCCCTAAGTTCAATTTGGAACAATTTTATGGAAGTTTGAATAAAATTGAAGTTTTAGCTAATGTTTGATAACTGGCAGATTAGAACTGTCAACTTGTGCGAATTTTTAGAGGGTCTTAACGACTTCATTTGGGAAAACTTACTTCATGAGAGTTGTAGCCCTTTAAGTTAAGAAAATTCTCGATGTGGGTTCGGGTAAATCCGATATCTGTAGCTCCAGATATCCCTGTTTTAATGAGCAAAGGTCGGGCTGTACAGTACCTACGAAATTTTATTAAAAGTTGGGTTTGTGTTTTGGGCTTAAACCTTTTTAATTTGGGTTAAGTGGTGGATTAAACTCATAATCAGAAGGTTCTTAGGCTGAATGGAGCATTATGGGCCAAGGAAGGCTGATCCAAGGAAAGAAGCAAGGGTTTTGAAAACCCTAAGGCTTGGTGAGCCGCCGGCTGCCCATGGAAAAGGAAGGGGGCTGCAGCGGGTTTTTCCTCTGAATTATGAGCTTTAATGAGCCATTAATACTCTTTTCTTGGGCTGTATCAGATCTGAAACCAGAACCCTAGCCCACACAAGCCCTGGCCGCCACCTATAGGCAAGGATTAGAGTGAAATCCTTATTTTCTTACATGCAAAACAGCACCAGAAAATATTTCACGTAAACACCAACCAAACAAGCAAACCAGCACCCTTCCCCTTGCTCCTAAGAGGCCTCCACTCGTCACCCTTGCACCACCAGCAGCCACCGCCCACCAAGGAGGAGGAGACACGAGAAAGAGAGAAAAACCGCAAGGAAGGAGAGGAAACGCGAGAAGGAGAGGAAGCACGTGGAGGAAGGAGAATTTTGGACAGCAGAGGAAGCTCTTTCTATTCTTCACTTCTCTCCATCAAAATCCTGCTTCTTTTCATCTAAATTCATTCAAAACCCGAGGTAAGGGCTGGTTCTAGGAATGGGTAGGTTCTTTAGGGAATATGTCATGAATTGCCATGAGAAACAACTTGAGTTTTGGACTGTTTTTGCATGATTTCCTGTACATGCTTGCTTGCTGGAATTTTTCTCTTGAAAAGCCATGAATATGATCCTCAAACGTTGTTTATGATCTGAATCTATGTTTTTATGCGAGTTGCCATGGTATTTGTTAAGTTTTGTGCTATTTTGCACTTGTTTTAACATGATCCTTGCTAAATGTTTGGTTCTGAAATTTTGAGTGGATATTTGGGTTGTTGGGGCTGTACCAAGATTGCCATGATCAAAGGGGAAGGAAGGAAAATTATTTTTGAAAACCATAGAGGCATGGGAGTTTCGCTGCCAGTTTTCTGTACTGGACCGCGGACTTCAGAGCCCCTTTTTACCTTTTTATGGTCATCAAATGAAACAGTGATTAACATGAAAGTTGTAGATTTTCGAAATATCTTTCCAGACATATAAAAATTATAATTTTTGGTTTAGTAATGTGATCTGGGGGTCGTGTTTAGTAACTATCACACCTGCTGTTTTTCCTGTTCCGGACAGTTAGCTTTAAGACCTAATATCACCTAATTCTGGGACTCAAATGAACAAGTGTGTAACTAGAGAGTTGTAGATATTTAAAATAGCTTTCTAGAAAGGTATCATACGTGATTTTTGGATGAAAGATGCATTCTGTGGCTCTATTTTTGTGAAAGTTGTTTCTGCTGTCAATATGTTGAAGTTGCGATGATATATTATGCATGAGTGAATGTTCTTGCGTTCCTTTACGTGGATTATATTTATTTTCTCAGTTAATGGTTCAAGGGTCGCTCACCTAGCTGTAATTCCCTTGTAACCTGTGAATGTTGTGTTGTGAAGGTTGTTGTATAAAGAGTATGATAAGACTCTAGGATTGACTTTAGAGACTTAACAAAGAGAAAAGTGTAATAAACTCGCTTGCAAGTAAATGTGAATAATTTGGACATAGGTCAGGTAGACTATGGTCCATGAGAACGATGGTACCTTGCACGCGAGGGAGTTATTTGGGTTGACTGCGGTCTCCCGTGAACCTTGTGGGCCGGTGTGGCTTCACGTGATTTGGTTGACTGCGGTCACCGTGAACTTTTGTGGATCATTGCGGCTCCACGTGATTTGGTTGACTGCGGTCACCGTGATAACCGTGCCTCTGCGGAAGCACGAAGATGGCCATGGAAGTTTTGGTGGGTTGTGTGAAGTGAGATTCCGTTAGTAACTGACTCTTTCCCATAAAAGACATATAATGTACTTATATTATATATGTTGTTGTTGATTTTGTCATTATCATTCTTTTGTTGGACCTGACCCTGCTTGTTTGCTATGTGTTTATTTGGGGGGGGTAGATGGTCGTGAAGAAAATGGCGACGACTCATTCTTGGGAGTTGATGCTACGTGACGAGCCACTACAGATGACGACTACACTTCTGATGAAGAGGAAGAAGATAAAGAGGAAGGGGCCAAGGATAGGGTTTGGGTTGAGAGTCTTTTGTTTTCTGTTGGGGTTGAGAGTTTCCGAAGTGTTGGTATCGAACAATTTTATTGCTTAAATTCGAATGAACAAGTTTTGATGTAATCTTTATTTTCATTCAGGCCTTTGATTCGTACTCTTTACAGTTGGTTATTTAAAAAGTTTTACGATGTTGGTTACTTCCGCGTGTTTTTGGAAAGGTTATGTTTCAAGAGTTTTCGTAAAATGAAAGGTTTGTCATTAATTGAAGATTAATAAGTGAATCGACGAAAACTCTTTACGAAAATTGGTTAATTAGTTACTGTGTAACACTCGAGAAATCGGGGCGTTACATTGTGGTATCCGAGCTCCGGTTGAGAAACCAGAGCACTAAGGGTTTTGGGTTTACGAGTTTCCGAACTCGTTGGTGTTTTTGTTTTTGATAAAGATGTTTTCAAAGCTTCATGGTGAGATTGGGTAGACTTGTTTGCTAAGATGTTTGCTTGGCTGTGAGATTGTCTGTAGTTAGTATCATTGCCGTGATACTTGAGACTAAGTGTTTGATTATATTAAGATGTTTGAACTCTGAGATCGATTGATGGAATGTCAATCGAAGGAAGAGTGGGCTTTGGAATCCCTTTTGCGCCCCAAGGTGTACGCCTGTGTGCGTTTGTGTGCACCTGTGCTATTGGTAAAGAAGAAGGATGGGAAGTCCAGATTGTGTGTGGATTACCGGCAGCTGAATAAGGTGACAGTGAAGAACCGTTATCCGATGCCTCGGATAGACGACTTGATGGATCAACTTAGAGGAGCGGTGACCTTCTCGAAGATAGATCTTAAGTCAGGATACCATCAGATCCGAGTCAAGGAATCGGACATCCAGAAGACCGCATTCAGGATCCGATACGGGCATTATGAATATCTTGTGATGCCGTTTGGGGTTACTAATGCACCCGCAGTGTTTATGGACTACCTGAACAGAGTGTTCAGGCCATTCCTGGACAAGTTCGTGGTGGTGTTTATTGATGATATTTTGATTTACTCGAAGAGTAAGGAAGAACACGAAGAGCATTTGCGTCAAGTGCTAGGAGTATTGCGAGAGAAGGAGCTATATGCTAACGGCTCGAAGTGTGAATTCTGAATGGAAGAGGTGAAGTTCCTAGGTCATGTCATATCAAGTCAGGGTGTGGCTGTTGACCCTAGCAAGGTCGAGACGATTCTGTCATGGGAGCAACCAAAGACAGCAAGCGACATCAGAAGCTTTGTTGGGCTTGCTGGCTACTATAGGTACGTAAAGTTGACTTCGCCGTTGACCCAGTTGACAAAGAAAAATCAACCGTTTGCGTGGACGGAGAAGTGTGAGGCTAGTTTCCAGGAGTTGAAGAAGCGGCTGACCACCGCACCCATACTAGCTTTACCTAAGGAAGGAGAACCTTATGACGTGTACTGTGATGCGTCACACAATGGTTTGGGTTGTGTAATGATGCAAGATAAGAAAGCAATTGCCTATGCTTCAAGGCAGTTGAAGACTCATGAGAAGAACTACCCCACACATGACTTGGAGTTGGCTGCCATAGTTTATGCTCTCAAGATTTGGAGACACTATCTCTATGGCAGTACGTTCACGATCTACAACGATCATAAGAGTTTAAAGTACTTATTTGATCAGAAGGATCTGAACATGAGGCAGCGGAGGTGGATGGAATTCCTTCAGGACTATGAGTTCACTCTACAGTACCATCCGGGGAAAAGCAATGTCGTAGCCGACGCTCTCAGCCGGAAGGCTATACATGTGTCCTCAATGATGGTCAAGGAGTTAGAACTGTTGGATGCTTTCCGAGATCTGAGCTTGGACGTTAAGCTCGCACCAGGAAGACTGAGTTTCGGAATGGTGACGGTGTCAAGTGGACTTTTGGAAGAGATCAAGTCTAGACAAGAGACTGATGAAGGGATAGCTGAGTGGCGAGACCGTGTGGCTCAGGGAAAGGCACCAGAGTTCTCTATTGGGAACGACAATATTCTGCGATGCAAGGGACGGATATGTGTGCCTAACGATGCAGAGATGAGAAGATTGATCCTGGATGAAGGACACAAGAGTAGACTGAGTATCCATCCCGGAATGAACAAGATGTATCAGGACTTGAAACTTCACTTCTGGTGGCCTGGGATGAAGAAAAAAGTGGCTGAGTATGTTTCTACTTGCTTGACATGTCAGAAAGCGAATGTAGAGCATCAGAAGCCCGCAGGGAAGCTGCAACCACTAGATGTCCCAGAGTGGAAGTGGGACAGTATTTCTATGGACTTCGTGACGGCTTTACCTTTAACTCGGAGGAAGTTCGATGCAATTTGGGTTGTTGTTGATCGTTTGACAAAGACCGCTCATTTTATCCCGATCAACCTGAAGTACAAGGTGGAGAAATTGGCGGAGATTTATGTGGCTGAGTTTGTGCGTCTACATGGTGTACCGACCAGCATCGTATCAGACAGAGTTCCGAGGTTTACCTCTCACTTTTGGGGAGCCTTGCAGCAGGCCCTCAGAACTAAGTTGAGATTGAGCTCTGCCTATCATCCCCAAACCGATGGGCAGACAGAGAGGACAATCCAGTCGCTGGAAGATTTGCTACGGGCCTGTGTGTTGGATCACAAGGGCAGTTGGGATGAGATGCTGCCATTGATCGAATTCACTTACAACAATAGTTTCCATGCGAGCATCGGCATGGCACCTTACGAAGCTTTGTACGGTCGGAGGTGTCGTACGCCCTTATGCTGGCATCAAGATGGAGAAAATTTGGTGATTGGCCCGGAATTGGTGCAACAGACCACCGAGGAAGTCAGGAGAATTCAGGAAAAGATGAGAACCGCGCAGAGTCGCCAAAAGAGTTACGCCGACAACCGACGAAAGGAGTTGGAATTTCAGGCCGGAGACCATGTCTTCTTGCGGGTTACCTCGATGACAGGTGTCGGAAGGGCAATCAAGTCCAAGAAGCTTACTTCGAAGTTTATTGGGCCGTACCAGATCACAAAGCGAGTTGGACTGGTGGCGTACAGGATCGCCCTACCACCGTTTCTATCCAACATCCATGACGTTCTTCATGTGTCGCAGTTGCGAAAGTACATGGCAGATGATTCGCATGTGATTACGCCAGACGATTTACAGCTGAGAGATGATCTGACAATGGAGGTGCCACCCATCAAGATCGTCGATCGAAGTGTAAAGCGCTTAAGAAACAAGGAGGTACCTTTAGTGAAGATCGTGTGGAACCAAGAGACCGGTGACGCGACCTGGGAGTTAGAGGATAAGATGCGGGAGTCACACCCCGATTTATTTGTAAACCCTTAAGTTTCGAGGGCGAAACTATTTTAAGGGGGGTGGTATTGTAAGGCCCTAAGTTCAATTTGGAACAATTTTATGGAAGTTTGAATAAAATTGAAGTTTTAGCTAATGTTTGATAACTGGCAGATTAGAACTGTCAACTTGTGCGAATTTTTAGAGGGTCTTAACGACTTCATTTGGGAAAACTTCCTTCATGAGAGTTGTAGCCCTTTAAGTTAAGAAAATTCTCGATGTGGTTTCCGGTAAATCCGATATCTGTAGCTCCAGATATCCCTGTTTTAATGAGCAAAGGTCGGGCTGTACAGTACCTACGAAATTTTATTAAAAGTTGGGTTTGTGTTTTGGGCTTAAACCTTTTTAATTTGGGTTAAGTGGTGGATTAAACTCATAATCAGAAGGTTCTTAGGCTGAATGGAGCATTATGGGCCAAGGAAGGCTGATCCAAGGAAAGAAGCAAGGGTTTTGAAAACCCTAAGGCTTGGTGAGCCGCCGGCTGCCCATGGAAAAGGAAGGGGGCTGCAGCTGGTTTTTCCTCTGAATTATGAGCTTTAATGAGCCATTAATACTCTTTTCTTGGGCTGTATCAGATCTGAAACCAGAACCCTAGCCCACACAAGCCCTGGCCGCCACCTATAGGCAAGGATTAGAGTGAAATCCTTATTTTCTTACATGCAAAACAGCACCAGAAAATATTTCACGTAAACACCAACCAAACAAGCAAACCAGCACCCTTCCCCTTGCTCCTAAGAGGCCTCCACTCGTCACCCTTGCACCACCAGCAGCCACCGCCCACCAAGGAGGAGGAGACACGAGAAAGAGAGAAAAACCGCAAGGAAGGAGAGGAAACGCGAGAAGGAGAGGAAGCACGTGGAGGAAGGAGAATTTTGGACAGCAGAGGAAGCTCTTTCTATTCTTCACTTCTCTCCATCAAAATCCTGCTTCTTTTCATCTAAATTCATTCAAAACCCGAGGTAAGGGCTGGTTCTAGGAATGGGTAGGTTCTTTAGGGAATATGTCATGAATTGCCATGAGAAACAACTTGAGTTTTGGACTGTTTTTGCATGATTTCCTGTACATGCTTGCATGCTGGAATTTTTCTCTTGAAAAGCCATGAATATGATCCTCAAACGTTGTTTATGATCTGAATCTATGATTTTATGCGAGTTGCCATGGTATTTGTTAAGTTTTGTGCTATTTTGCACTTGTTTTAACATGATCTTTGCTAAATGTTTGGTTCTGAAATTTTGAGTGGATATTTGGGTTGTTGGGGCTGTACCAAGATTGCCATGATCAAAGGGGAAGGAAGGAAAATTATTTTTGAAAACCATAGAGGCATGGGAGTTTCGCTGCCAGTTTCCTGTACTGGACAGCGGACTTCAGAGCCCCTTTTTACCTTGTTATGGTCATCAAATGAAAAAGTGATTAACATGAAAGTTGTAGATTTTCGAAATATCTTTCCAGACATATAAAAATCATAATTTTTGGTTTAGTAATGTGATCTGGGGGTCGTGTTTAGTAACTATCACACCTGCTGTTTTTCCTGTTCCGGACAGTTAGCTTTAAGGCCTAATATCACCTAATTCTGGGACTCAAATGAACAAGTGTGTAACTAGAGAGTTGTAGATATTTAAAATAGCTTTCTAGAAAGGTATCATACGTGATTTTTGGTTGAAAGATGCATTCTGTGGCTCTATTTTTGTGAAAGTTGTTTCTGCTGTCAATATGTTGAAGTTGCGATGATATATTATGCATGAGTGAATGTTCTTGCGTTCCTTTACGTGGATTATATTTATTTTCTCAGTTAATGGTTCAAGGGTCGCTCACCTAGCCGTAATTCCCTTGTAACCTGTGAATGTTGTGTTGTGAAGGTTGTTGTATAAAGAGTATGATAAGACTCTAGGATTGACTTTAGAGACTTAACAAAGAGAAAAGTGTAATAAACTCGCTTGCAAGTAAATGTGAATAATTTGGACATAGGTCAGGTAGACTATGGTTCATGAGAATGATGGTACCTTGCACGCGAGGGAGTTATTTGGGTTGACTGCGGTCTCCCGTGAACCTTGTGGGCCGGTGTGGCTTCACGTGATTTGGTTGACTGCGGTCACCGTGAACTTTTGTGGATCATTGCGGCTCCACGTGATTTGGTTGACTGCGGTCACCGTGATAACCGTGCCTCTGCGGAAGCACGAAGATGGCCATGGAAGTTTTGGTGGGTTGTGTGAAGTGAGATTCCGTTAGTAACTAACTCTTTCCCATAAAAGACATATAATGTACTTATATTATATATGTTGTTGTTGATTTTGTCATTATCATTCTTTTGTTGGACCTGACCCTGCTTGTTTGCTATGTGTTTATTTGGGGGGGGGTAGATGGTCGTGAAGAAAATGGCGACGACTCATTCTTGGGAGTTGATGCTACGTGACGAGCCACTACAGATGACGACTACACTTCTGATGAAGAGGAAGAAGATAAAGAGGAAGGGGCCAAGGATAGGGTTTGGGTTGAGAGTCTTTTGTTTTCTGTTGGGGTTGAGAGTTTCCGAAGTGTTGGTATCGAACAATTTTATTGCTTAAATTCGAATGAACAAGTTTTGATGTAATCTTTATTTTCATTCAGGCCTTTGATTCGTACTCTTTACAGTTGGTTATTTAAAAAGTTTTACGATGTTGGTTACTTCCGCGTGTTTTTGGAAAGGTTATGTTTCAAGAGTTTTCGTAAAATGAAAGGTTTGTCATTAATTGAAGATTAATAAGTGAATCGACAAAAACTCTTTACGAAAATTGGTTAATTAGTTACTGTGTAACACTCGAGAAATCGGGGCGTTACAATCCAGACTCTAAAGAGTGAAGACTCTGAAGTCTAGAAGCAACTGGCTCTGAAGACCATGTACTGATCCTCTGAAGTGAAGATCAGAAAGTACAGTGGTCAGAGGATCCAAGCTTCCCTCTGACTCTGATCAATCAGCTTTACAAGTTCCAACACGAAGCGCTCCTCTGATTAGAAGTCTACGAGGTTAAGGTCAAGTCACTATCCAAAGTACAAAAGCAAAGTGTTCACTATCCAAAGTACAAAAGCAAAGTGTACTATCCTGACGACCTACCTAACATCCTCAGCCACAGCAGAAGCTGGAACCTCCAGAACTGCCCTCCAACGGTAGCATTTCCATGCAACGTTCAACCCTAATCCTTGGAGTATAAATAGAGGCTGAAGATTGAAAGAAGCGGCTAGAAGCATTTTACACACGCGCAAGAAACATTCAAATCCTTCTAAGCTTTCTTTCATCTTGAATTTCATTGTGTTTACTATAAGCTTTTTAGAAGCACTTTCCTTGTAAACAAGAACTTCATATACAGTTGTATAGTTTGCCTTTAGGAGATCAACGTTGATCGGATCCTAGAGAAGACTAAGAGAGTGAATCTTAGTGTGAGCTAAGTCAGTGTATTGTTAGTCACTTGTAGGTTTCAAGTGCAGTTGTAACACATACCTGATTAGTGGATTGCCTTCATTCTAAGAAGGAAGAAATCACCTTAACGGGTGGACTGGATTAGCTTGAGGGATTTATCAAGTGAACCAGGATAAAATCCTTGTGTGCTTGTCTATCTCTTATCTTTAGCACTTAATTTGTTTCGAAAGATTTGCCAAAATATTTAAGGTGGAAGTTTTATCTTGAAAACGTTATTCAAACCCCCCCTTTCTACCGTTTTTCATACCTTCAATTGGTATCAGAGCGCAAGTTCTGATTACCACACCTAACAGTGTTCAGTGATCTGGGCCGGTGTGAAAAACAATGGCTACCACCAGTGAAACACAGAAAGATGGATACAATGCAAAGCCTCCCATGTTCGATGGTCAAAGGTTCGAATACTGGAAAGATAGACTTGAAAGTTTCTTTTTGGGTTTTGATGCAGATCTCTGGGATATTATTGTGGATGGCTATGAGCGTCCAGTTGATGCAGAAGGCAAGAAGATCCCAAGGTCAGAGATGACTGCAGATCAACAGAAGCTGTACTCACAACATCACAAAGCAAGAACAATTCTTCTAAGTGCTATTTCTTATGAAGAGTACCAGAAGATTACAGATCGTGAGTTTGCAAAAGGCATCTTTGAATCCCTGAAGATGTCTCATGAAGGAAACAAGAAAGTCAAAGAATCAAAGGCATTGTCTTTGATCCAAAAGTATGAATCCTTCATCATGGAGCCAAATGAGTCCATTGAAGAAATGTTCTCCAGATTTCAGTTGCTTGTAGCTGGAATACGACCTCTCAACAAGAGCTACAAAACAAAAGATCATGTCATAAGGGTCATCAGGTGTCTTCCTGAAAGCTGGATGCCTTTAGTGACATCTATAGAGCTCACAAGAGATGTCGAGCGTATGAGTTTAGAAGAACTCATTAGCATTCTGAAATGCCATGAGCTGAAGCGCTCTGAGATGCAAGATCTGAGGAAAAAGTCCATAGCCTTGAAATCCAAATCTGAGAAGGCTAAGTCTGAGAAGTCAAAGGCTCTCCAAGATGAAGCAGAAGAATCTGAAGAAGCATCAGAAGATTCTGATGAAGATGAGCTGACTCTGATCTCCAAGAGACTCAACCGCATCTGGAAGCACAAGCAAAGCAAGTACAGAAGCTCTGGAAAGGCCAAAGGAAAGTCTGAATCTTCAGGCCAGAAGAAGTCATCAATCAAGGAAGTCACATGTTTTGGGTGCAACGAATCAGGGCACTACAAAAGTGATTGTCCAAAGTTGAAGAAGGACAAGAAGCCAAAGAAGCACTTCAAGACGAAGAAGAGTCTGATGTTGACTTTTGATGAATCAGAGTCAGAGGATGTTGACTCTGATGGGGAAGTCCAAGGACTCATGGCTATTGTCAAAGACAAGGAAGCAGAGTCAAAGGATGTTGTTGACTCTGACTCAGAATCAGAAGGAGATCCCAACTCAGACGATGAAAATGAGGTATTCGCTTCTTTCTCAACCTCTGAACTGAAACATGCTTTGTCTGATATCATGGATAAGTATAACTCTTTATTGTCTAAGCATAAAAAGTTGAAAAAGGACTTATCTGCAGCTTCTAAGACTCCTTCTGAACATGAGAAAATTATTTCTGAGTTGAAAAATGATAATCATGCTTTGATCAATTCTAACTCTGTGCTTAAGAACCAGATTGCTAAGTTAGAAGAAATAGTTGCTTGTGATGCCTCTGATTGTAGAAATGAATCCAAGTATGAAAAGTCTTTTCAAAGATTCCTAGCTAAAAGCGTAGACAGAAGCTTAATGGCTTCAATGATCTGTGGCGTGAGCAGAAATGGAATGCATGGCATTGGCTATTCTAAACCAATTAGAAATGAGCCTTCTATGTCTAAAGAAAAATCTTTGTATGAATGCTTTGTTCCCTCTGGTACCATATTGCCTGATCCTTTACCTGCTGAAGTTGCTAAACCCCCTCTCAAAAAGGGATCTTTCTCCATGTCTAAATATCATGCAAAAATTCCTTTACATTATCATGTTAAGAAACCCAAGGTGATCAGAACCTCTGGGGTAACTAACAAGAAAGGACCCAGAAAGTGGGTACCTAAGGGCAAGATTATCTATGTTGCAGATATCCTTGATAGCTCCACTGAAACGCCAATCATGGTATCTGGACAGTGGCTGCTCGCGTCACATGACGGGAGAAAGGCGTATGTTCCAAGAGCTAAAACTTAGGCCTGGAGGCGAAGTTGGCTTTGGTGGGAACGAAAAGGGTAAAATTGTTGGTACTGGTACTATTTGTGTAGATAGTAGTCCATGCATTGATAATGTGTTTTAGTAGACGGCTTAACTCATAACTTATTGTCTATAAGTCAATTAGATGACAAGGGTTATGATGTTATTTTCAATCAAAAGTCTTGCAGGGCTGTAAGTCAGATCGATGGCTCTGTTCTGTTTAACAGCAAGAGGAAGAACAACATTTATAAGATCAGATTATCTGAGTTGGAGGCTCAGAATGTGAAGTGCCTTCTGTCTGTTAATGAAGAGCAATGGGTATGGCATAGACGGTTAGGGCATGCCAGTATGAGAAAGATTTCTCAGCTGAGTAAGCTAAACCTTGTCAGGGGCTTACCCACTCTGAAGTTTTCTTCAGACGCTCTTTGTGAAGCATGTCAGAAAGGCAAATTCACTAAAGTCCCTTTCAAGGCAAAGAATGTTGTCTCAACCTCAAGGCCGTTAGAACTTCTGCATATCGACCTGTTTGGACCAGTGAAAACTGAGTCTATAGGTGGCAGGAGATATGGGATGGTCATCGTTGAAGACTATAGCCGCTGGACATGGGTAAAATTTCTAACCCGCAAGGATGAGTCTCATGCTGTGTTCTCTACCTTCATAGCCCAAGTGCAAAACGAGAAGGCTTGTAGGATTGTGCGTGTCAGAAGTGACCATGGTGGAGAGTTTGAGAATGACAAGTTTGAGAGTCTGATTGATTCCTATGGAATTGCACATGATTTCTCTTATCCCAGAACTCCTCAACAAAATGGTGTTGTTGAGAGGAAGAACATAACTCTTCAGGAGATGGCTAGAACCATGCTCCAAGAAACTGGCATGGCTAAGCACTTTTGGGCAGAGGCAGTAAACACAGCGTGTTACATTCAGAACAGAATCTCTGTGAGACCAATTCTGAATAAGACTCCTTATGAATTGTGGAAGAATATAAAACCCAACATTTCTTATTTTCATCCTTTTGGTTTTGTTTGTTATGTTCTCAATACTAAGGATAGATTGCATAAATTTGATGCTAAATCTTCTAAATGTCTACTACTTGGTTACTCTGAAAGATCTAATGGTTTTAGATTTTATAATAATGATGCTAAGACTATTGAAGAGTCTATTCATGTTAGATTTGACGATAAGCTTGACTCTGATCAGTCAAAGCTAGTTGAGAAGTTTGCAGATTTGAGCATTAATGTTTCTAACAAAGGCAAAGCTCCAGAGGAAGCTGAGCCAGAGGAAGATGATCCAGAAGTAGAAGCTGGTCCCTCTGATTCACAACCTCAGAAGAAAAGTAGAATCATTGCATCACATCCTAAGGAATTGATTCTGGGAAACAAAGATGAACCAGTCAGAACCAGATCAGCCTTCAGACCCTCTGAAGAAACCTTGCTCGGTCTGAAAGGATTGGTGTCCTTAATTGAACCCAAGTCCATAGATGAAGCTCTTCAGGATAAGGATTGGATTCTGGCTATGGAAGAAGAATTGAATCAATTTTCCAAGAATGATGTTTGGAGCTTAGTGAAGAAACCTCAAAGTGTTCATGTGATTGGAACCAAATGGGTTTTCAGAAACAAGCTGAATGAGAAAGGAGATGTAGTGAGAAACAAGGCAAGGCTAGTTGCTCAAGGCTACAGTCAGCAAGAAGGAATAGACTACACTGAAACATTTGCTCCAGTAGCAAGATTAGAAGCAATCAGATTGCTGATCTCTTTCTCAGTGAGTCACAACATAGTTCTTCATCAGATGGATGTGAAGAGTGCCTTCCTAAATGGTTATATTTCAGAGGAAGTCTATGTTCATCAACCCCCAGGTTTTGAAGATGAGAAGAACCCAGACCATGTGTTCAAACTGAAGAAATCACTCTATGGTCTGAAGCAAGCTCCCAGAGCATGGTATGAGAGACTCAGCTCATTCCTTCTGGCGAATGAGTTTGTAAGGGGTAAAGTAGATACAACTCTCTTTTGCAAAACTTACAAAGATGATATCTTAATTGTGCAAATCTATGTTGATGATATAATATTTGGCTCTGCTAATCAATCTCTATGCAAAGCATTTTCTAAGATGATGCAGGCTGAATTTGAGATGAGTATGATGGGAGAACTCAAGTACTTTCTGGGAATACAAGTTGATCAAACACCAGAAGGAACATATATCCATCAGAACAAGTACACTAAAGATCTTCTGAAGAAGTTCAATATGCTGGAATCTACAGTTGCTAAGACTCCAATGCATCCTACATGCATTCTGGAGAAAGAAGATGCAAGTGGTAAAGTTTGTCAGAAGCTCTATCGTGGTATGATAGGATCACTTCTTTACTTAACTGCATCTAGGCCAGATATATTGTTTAGTATTCATTTATGTGCTCGTTTCCAATCAGATCCAAAGGAAACCCACTTAACTGCTGTTAAGAGGATCCTAAGGTATCTGAAAGGTACCACTAACCTTGGCTTGATGTATAAGAAAACATCAGAGTATAAGCTTTCAGGTTATTGTGATGCTGATTATGCTGGAGATAGAACAGAGAGAAAAAGTACTTCTGGAAATTGTCAATTTCTGGGAAGCAACTTAGTCTCATGGGCAAGCAAGAGGCAATCAACCATTGCACTATCCACTGCAGAGGCAGAATATATCTCAGCAGCAATATGCAGCACTCAGATGCTCTGCATGAAACATCAGCTGGAGGATTATCAAATCCTTGAGAGCAATATCCCAATCTACTGTGATAACACTGCTGCAATATTATTGAGTAAGTATCCTATCTTACATTCAAGGGCAAAGCACATTGAGGTAAAGTATCACTTTATTAGAGATTATGTACAGAAGGGCGTACTTCTTCTGAAGTTTGTTGATACTGACCATCAATGGGCAGATATCTTTACAAAGCCCTTAGCAGAGGATAGATATAATTTTATTCTGAAAAATCTGAATATGGACTTTTGTCCAGAATGAAGATGGATCAGAACCTCTGACTATGATACTTCTTGATCAGAAGATGTTTAGTCCAGAAGGTAACTCTATCAGAGTGTATGTACCCATTGGTGCTGACTCTGAAACTGAGACAGTAAACGTGTGTCAGTATCTCTGATGCATAGTTCCTTGTGCCCGTGTGACAGTCTGTCATAATGAGTGTAGATGTGCTTCTCTCCTGCGTGTGATATGTGTATTTACTGTTACTATGATGTCTTTAATTTTTAACCGTTGATTTTAACTTGCTTTTTGATCAACAACGGTTACTTTTAAAAACCCACTATACACACACGTTCTCCTACACTTAAGGTTTTACATTCTCTCTCTTCAGTTTTTCAAAACCTCTTACCCACGATCTCTCTCTCTCTATATTCATCATCTTCATCTTCCTTTCTACCCAAAACTTTCAACCGCTCAAGATGGTGAGACAAAACAGAAACGAAGCTGCAGGTGCAACCAGGTTTCCTCATATGGTAGTAGGGCAAGCTACAGGTCAATTGGGTCCTGAAACTCCAACTCAAGCTCCGGCTCAAGGGCAGATGATTCCTATTGCAGAATGGGGTTGTGCCGTTCACTGCGTTTATGCTCTGGAAGAACTCCAAGTGCTTGCTGAATGGAGATTCGACCTGGATAATATAGCTGCAAATGGGTATGACCTGCGTCCTGAAGTTCAAGCTCAGGGATAGGAAGAGTATTTCAACAGGCTTAGAGGTCCAATTTATGACAAATTGGTCAAGGAATTCTGGAAACACGCTGAGTGTGATGATACTCAGGTGGTTTCGTACATAGCTGGAAGGAGGTTAATCATCACGGAGAAGTCCATTGTGAATCTGCTGGGTGCACACACTGGAACTAGGTATAGATTTCAAATGACTGAATCCAAGTTGAAACCCAAAACAAAGGAAGAAACCTGTAAGATCAAGTTTTGATCTAGTAGTACAACTCTATGTTTTGATGATTACAAGTTAACCTTTTGATATGAACAATTGTGGTACTCTAACGTGTTTTTCTGAGTGTGCTATTTACAGGCTCTGACCTCAACTCAATCTCACACAAATCAGAAGCACTGTGTATAAAGAGCGACCCAAGCAACGCTTTCGCATTCACCATGTTCAGTATGAACAGTGGAAAAGCTTCAGAAGTTCTGAAGTTATACAAACTCTGATGTGGACTCAGTCACTAGAAGTTCTGAAGATCCAGAAAGTCTGATAACCAAGAAACACTGAAGGCTCAGATATTCTGATGGTGTAGAAGACTCTGAAGATCCAGAAGCTGATTAGTGAAATTCTGATGTCCAGAAGCAAGATACTCTGAAGACCATGTACTTCCCTCTGAGTTCAGAATCAGAAGAAACAATGGTCAGAGGATCTGGGCTTTCCCTCTGACTCTGATCAACCGGCTTCACAAGTTCCAACATGAAGCTTTCTCCTGATCAGAAGTCTCCTAGGTTTAAAGGTCAAGTCGCTATCCAAGTACAAAAGCAACTGTACCTTCCTGACGACCTACCTAACAGTCTCAGACACAGCAGAAGCTGGATTTTCCAGAACTGCCCTCCAACGGTAGCATTTCCCATGCAACGCTCAACCCTAATCCTTGGAGTATATAAAGAGGCTGAAGACTGAAAGAAGCGGCTAGAAGCATTCACATACGCGCAAGACAAATTCAAATTCTTCTAAGCTTTCTTTCATCTGAAATTCATTGAGTTTACTATTAGCTTTTTAGAAGCAAATCTCTTGTAAACAATTCTTTGATAAACAGTTTGTTTAGTTCCTTTAGGAGATCAAGGTTGATCGGATCCTAGAGAAGACTAAGAGAGTGAATCTTAGTGTGAGCTAAGTCAGTGTAATTGTTAGTCACTTGTAGGTTTCAAGTGCAGTTGTAACTCTTACCTGATTAGTGGATTGCCTTCATTCTAAGAAGGAAGAAATCACCTTAACGGGTGGACTGGAGTAGCTTGAGTGATCTATCAAGTGAACCAGGATAAAATCCTTGTGTGCTTTTCTATCTCTTATCTTTAGCACTTAAGTTCTCGAAAGATTTGTCAAAATCTTTAAGGTGGAAGCTTTATCTTGAAAACATTATTCAAACCCCCCCCCTTTCTACCGTTTTTCATACCTTCAATTGGTATCAGAGCGCAAGTTCTGATTACCACACCTAACAGTGTTCAGTGATCCGGGCCGGTGTGAAAAACAGTGGCTGCCACCACCAGTGAAACTCAAAGAGATGGTTACAATGCAAAGCCTCCTATGTTCGACGGTCAAAGGTTCGAATATTGGAAAGATAGACTGGAAAGTTTCTTTCTGGGTTTCGATGCAGATCTCTGGGATATTATTGTGGATGGCTACGAGCGTCCAGTTGATGCAGATGGCAAGAAGATCCCAAGGTCAGAGATGACTGCAGATCAAAAGAAGTTGTACTCACAACATCACAAAGCAAGAGCAATTCTTCTAAGTGCTATTTCCTATGAAGAGTACCAGAAGATTACAGATCGTGAGTTTGCGAAAGGCATTTTCGAATCTCTGAAGATGTCTCATGAAGGAAACAAGAAAGTCAAAGAATCAAAGGCATTGTCTTTAATCGAAAAGTATGAATCCTTCATCATGGAGCCAAATGAGTCCATTGAAGAAATGTTCTCCAGATTTCAGTTGCTTGTAGCTAGCATACGACCTCTCAACAAGAGCTACACAACAAAAGATCATGTCATAAGGGTCATCAGGTGTCTTCCTGAAAGTTGGATGCCTTTAGTGACTTCAATAGAGCTCACGAGAGATGTTGAGAATATGAGTTTAGAAGAACTCATCAGCATTTTGAAATGCCATGAGCTGAAGCGCTCAGAGATGCAAGACCTGAGGAAAAAGTCCATAGCCTTGAAATCTAAATCTGAAAAGGCTAAGGCTGAGAAGTCAAAAGCTCTTCAAGCTGAAGAAGAGGAATCTGAAGAAGCATCAGAAGATTCTGATGAAGATGAGCTGACTCTGATCTCCAAGAGACTCAATCGCATCTGGAAGCACAGGCAGAGAAAATACAAAGGCTCTGGAAAGGCAAAAGGAAAGTCTGAATCCTCAGGTCAGAAGAAGTCCTCACTTAAGGAAGTCACATGCTTTGAGTGCAAAGAATCAGGGCACTACAAAAGTGACTGTCCAAAGTTGAAGAAGGACAAGAAGCCAAAGAAGCACTTCAAGACAAAGAAGAGTCTGATGGTGACATTTGATGAATCAGAGTCAGAGGATGTTGACTCTGATGGTGAAGTCCAAGGACTCATGGCTATTGTCAAAGACAAAGAAGCAGAGTCAAAGGGAGCTGTTGACTCTGACTCAGAATCAGAAGGAGATCCTAACTCAGACGATGAAAATGAGGTATTCGCTTCTTTCTCTACCTCTGAACTGAAACATGCATTGTCTGATATCATGGATAAGTATAACTCCTTATTGTCTAAGCATAAGAAGCTGAAAAAGGACTTATCTGCTGTTTCCAAGACTCCTTCTGAACATGAGAAAATTATTTCTGATTTGAAAAATGAAAATCATGTTTTGATCAATTCTAACTCTGTGCTTAAGAACCAGATTGCTAAGTTAGAAGAAATTGTTGCTTGTAATGCCTCTGATTGTAGAAATGAGTCTAAGTATGAAAAGTCTTTTCAAAGATTCCTAGCTAAAAGCGTGGATAGAAGCTTAATGGCTTCAATGATCTATGGCGTAAGCAGAAATGGAATGCATGGCATTGGCTATTCTAAACCAATTAGAAATGAGCCCTCTGTGTCTAAAGCTAAATCCTTGTATGAATGCTTTGTTCCCTCTGGTACCATATTGCCTGATCCTTTACCTGCTAAAGTTGCTAAAAACCCTCTTAAAAAGGGATCTTTCTCTATGTCTAAATATCATGCAAATATTCATTTAAAATATCATGTTGAGACACCCGAGGTGATCAGAACCTCTGGGGTAACTAACAAGAAAGGACCCAGAAAGTGGGTACCTAAGGACAAGATTATCTATGTTGCAGATATCCTTGATAGCTCCACTGAAACACCAATCATGGTATCTGGACAGTGGATGCTCGCGTCACATGACGGGAGAAAGGCGTATGTTCCAAGAGCTAAAACTTAAGCCTGGAGGCGAAGTTGGCTTTGGAGGAAATGAAAAGGGTAAAATTGTTGGTACTGGTACTATTTGTGTAGATAGTAGTCCATGCATTGATAATGTGTTATTGGTAGACGGCTTAACACATAACTTATTGTCTATAAGTCAATTAGCTGACAAGGGTTATGATGTTATATTCAATCAAAAGTCCTGCCGGGCTGTAAGTCAAATCGATGGCTCTGTTCTGTTTAACAGCAAGAGGAAGAACAACATTTATAAGATCAGATTATCTGAGTTGGAGGCTCAGAATGTGAAGTGCCTTCTGTCTGTTAATGAAGAGCAGTGGGTATGGCATAGACGGTTAGGGCATGCCAGTATGAGAAAGATTTCTCAGCTGAGCAAGCTAAACCTTGTCAGGGGCTTACCCAATCTGAAGTTCGCTTCAGACGCTCTTTGTGAAGCATGTCAGAAAGGCAAATTCACAAAAGTCCCTTTCAAGGCAAAGAATGTTGTCTCAACCTCAAGGCCGTTGGAACTTCTGCATATCGACCTTTTTGGACCAGTGAAAACTGAGTCTATAGGTGGCAAGAGATATGGGATGGTTATCGTTGATGACTATAGCCGCTGGACATGGGTAAAGTTTCTAACCCGCAAGGATGAGTGTCATGCTGTGTTCTCTACCTTCATTGCCCAAGTGCAAAACGAGAAGGCTTGTAGGATTGTGCGTGTCAGAAGTGACCATGGTGGAGAGTTTGAGAATGACAAGTTTGAGAGTCTGTTTGATTCCTATGGAATTGCACATGATTTCTCTTGTCCCAGAACTCCTCAACAAAATGGTGTTGTTGAGAGGAAGAACAGAACTCTTCAGGAGATGGCTAGAACCATGCTCCAAGAAACTGGCATGGCTAAGCACTTTTGGGCAGAGGCAGTAAATACAGCATGTTACATTCAGAACAGAATCTCTGTGAGACCAATTCTGAATAAGACTCCCTATGAATTGTGGAAGAACATAAAACCCAACATTTCTTATTTTCATCCTTTTGGTTGTGTTTGTTATGTTCTCAATACTAAGGATAGATTGCATAAATTTGATGCTAAGTCTTCTAAATGTCTATTACTTGGTTATTCTGAGAGATCTAAAGGTTTTAGATTTTATAATACTGATGCTAAGACTATTGAAGAATCTATTCATGTTAGATTTGACGATAAGCTTGACTCTTACCAGTCAAAGCTAGTTGAGAAGTTTGCAGATTTAAGCATTAATGTTTCTGACAAAGGCAAAGCTCCAGAGGAAGCTGAGCCAGAGGAAGATGAACCAGAGGAAGAAGCTGGTCCCTCTGACTCACAAACTCTGAAGAAGAGCAGAATCACTGCAGCTCACCCTAAGGAATTGATTCATGGCAACAAAGACGAACCAGTCAGAACCAGATCAGCCTTCAGACCCTCTGAAGAGACCTTGCTCAGTCTGAAAGGATTGGTGTCCTTAATTGAACCCAAGTCCATAGATGAAGCTCTTCAGGACAAGGATTGGATTCTGGCCATGGAAGAAGAATTGAATCAATTCTCCAAGAACGATGTTTGGAGCTTAGTGAAGAAGCCTGAGAGTGTCCATGTAATTGGAACAAAATGGGTATTTAGAAACAAGCTGAATGAGAAAGGAGATGTAGTCAGAAACAAGGCAAGGCTAGTTGCTCAAGGCTACAGCCAGCAGGAAGGAATAGACTACAATGAAACATTTGCTCCAGTAGCAAGACTGGAGGCAATCAGACTGTTGATCTCTTTCTCAGTGAATCACAACATAGTTCTACATCAGATGGACGTGAAGAGTGCCTTCCTAAATGGTTATATTTCAGAGGAAGTGTATGTTCATCAACCCCCAGGTTTTGAAGATGAGAAGAAGCCAGACCATGTGTTCAAATTGAAGAAGTCACTCTATGGTCTGAAGCAAGCTCCCAGAGCATGGTATGAGAGACTCAGCTCATTCCTTCTGGAGAATGAGTTTGTAAGGGGTAAAGTAGATACAACTCTTTTTTGCAAGACTTATAAAGATGATATCTTAATTGTGCAAATTTATGTTGATGATATTATATTTGGTTCTGCTAATCAATCTCTATGCAAAGAATTTTCTAAGATGATGCAGGCTGAATTTGAGATGAGTATGATGGGAGAATTAAAGTACTTTCTGGGAATACAAGTTGATCAAACACCAGAAGGAACATATATCCATCAGAGCAAGTACACTAAAGAACTTCTGAAGAAGTTCAATATGCTGGAATCTACAGTGGCCAAGACTCCAATGCATCCTACATGCATTCTGGAGAAAGAAGATAAAAGTGGTAAAGTATGTCAGAAGCTCTATCGTGGCATGATAGGTTCACTTCTATACTTAACTGCATCTAGGCCAGACATACTATTTAGTGTTCATTTATGTGCTCGTTTCCAATCAGATCCAAGGGAAACCCACTTAACTGCTGTTAAGAGGATCCTAAGGTATCTGAAAGGCACCACTAACCTTGGCTTGATGTATAAGAAAACATCAGAGTATAAGCTTTCAGGTTATTGTGATGCTGATTATGCTGGAGATAGAACAGAGAGAAAAAGTACTTCTGGAAATTGTCAATTTCTAGGAAGCAATCTAGTCTCATGGGCAAGCAAGAGGCAATCAACCATTGCACTATCAACTGCAGAGGCAGAATATATCTCAGCAGCAATATGCAGCACTCAGATGCTCTGGATGAAACATCAGCTGGAGGATTATCAGATCCTTGAGAGCAATATCCCAATCTATTGTGATAACACTGCTGCAATCTCATTGAGTAAGAATCCTATCTTGCATTCAAGGGCAAAGCACATTGAGGTAAAGTATCACTTTATTAGAGATTATGTACAGAAGGGCGTACTTCTTCTGAAGTTTGTTGATACTGACCATCAATGGGGCAGATATCTTTACAAAGCCCTTAGCAGAGGATAGATTTAATTTTATTCTGAAAAATCTGAACATGGACTTTTGTCCAGAGTGAAGATGGATCAGAACCTCTGACTATGATACTTCTTGATCAGAAGATGTCTAGTCCAGAAGGTAACTCAATCAGAGTGTGTGTACCCATTGGTACTGACTCTGAAGCTAAGACAGCAACACGTGTGTCAGTATTTCTGATGCATAGTTCCTTGTGCCCGTGTGACAGTCTGTCATGTTGCGTGTAGATGTGTTTCTCTCCTGTGTGTGATGTGTGTATTTACTGTTACTATCTATCTTTAATTTTCAACCGTTGATTTTAAATTGCTTTTTGAATCAACAACGGTTATTTGTCAAAACCCACTATACACACACGATCTCCTTCACTTTCGGTTTTTACTCTCTCTCTCTTCTGCAATTTCAAAACCGCTTACCCTCGATTTCTCTCTCGATCTTTCTTCATCTTTCAACCTTCATCTTCTACCTAAACCTTCAACCGCTCCAAAAATGGTGAGTCAAACCAGAAGAGCTACTGCAGATGCAACCCAGTTCCCTCATATGGTAGTTGGTCTAGCAACAGGTCAAAGGGGTCCTGAGAATCCGAATCAAGATCAAGGTCAAGCTCAAGAGCAGATTATTTCGATTGCAGAACAGGGCTGTGCCGTTCACTGCGTATATGCTCCTGAGGAACTTCAAGTACTGGCAGAATGGAGATTCGACCTCGACAACCTTGCTACAAATGGGTATGATCTTCGTCCTGAAGTCCAAGCTCAAGGTTGGGAAAATTACTTCAACAGGCTTCGAGGACCGGTGTATGACAAACTGATCAAGGAATTCTGGAAGCACGCCGACTGCGATGATACTCAGGTGGTATCTCACATTCTTGGAAGGAAGATCATCATTACAGAGAAGTCTTTCGTGAATCTGCTGGGTGGTGCAGAAACTGCTCTTGGGTATCGTTTCCAATTCACTGAATCGAAGCTGAAACCCAAGACGAAGGATGAGACCAACAAGGCCCTGTACACCAATTACAAACCGGGCAAGACTAATTACAAAGTGATGGACCTTCATCCCAAGCTCAGGATCTGGCACAAGATTCTGCTCAACTGCATAAACCAGAGACCAAAGGGCAGTTCCCCAGACTACATCAACTTCAACCAGAAGGCGATGTTGTTCTTCATCCAAGACAAGAAGAAGATCTGCCTTCCCTACTTCCTGTTCTCCAACTTGAAGGAGTGTATCCGGAAGTCTAGGACTACTGCCTCCATCAAGTCAGCAATCAAGTATATCCCCTTTGGGAGACTGTTGTCTGATCTCTTCATTGAGAGTGGCCTCATTCAAGATCTGGTCAATGCTGGATGCACAGAGGATCTGACCACCATTGTCAGTGATGTCTTCACTGCGAATTCTCTAAAGAAAATGGGCCTAGTCAAGAAGAAGATTGCTCCTGCCCATGAAGACACATCTTCTGAAATCAGAAGTAGAAGGGTGCCTCTGAATGACTACCCTTTGTGGACACAGGCAGAAAATCCTGAAGCCATTAGGTGCTATGTTGAAGACCTAAGGGCTCAAGGCTATGAAATTGATCTCGATGAATTCTTCAGCAGACTGCCGCCAGCTCCAGAGTTTCCTTCTCCTATCAAGAAGAAAGTTCAGAGCAAGATGATCCTAGAAGAATCTTCTGAGGAATCAGATGTCCCTCTGACCAAAGGGAAGAAGGCTGGTCAATCCAAGAGAAAACATGATGAAACCAGAAAGCCAGATGATGGTGATGATGGTGATAATGAGGATGGTCCTCCTTCTCCTAAGAAGAAGAAGAAGCAGGTCAGAATTGTGATGAAGCCTACTCGGGTGGAACCAGCTGCTGAAGTGATCAGAAGGATTGAAACTCCTGCCAGAGTGACAAGATCATCAGCACAATCAAGTAAGTCTGCAGTTGCTTCTGATGATGATTTGAATTTATTTGATGCACTCCCCATATCAGCCATGCTCAAACAATCTTCAAATCCACTCACTCCCATTCCTGAGTCCCAACCAGCTGCACAAACCACATCTCCACCACATTCTCCAAGGTCTTCATTTTTCCAACCTTCTCCTACTGAAGCACCCCTCTGGAATTTGCTCCAGAACCAACCCTCTAAGCCAGATGAACCAACCTCTCCCATTACCATCCAGTACAACCCATTAACTTCTGAACCCATCATCCCTGAGAAACCAGAGCCTAACCAAACAGAACCTGGACCCAGAACCTTTAATCACTCTGTCCCAAGAGCATCAGAACGTCTGGCTCCCAGAACCACGGATACAGACTCTTCCACAGCCCTTACACCTGTATCCTTCCCAACAAATGTTGCTGACTCTTCTCCTTCCAACAACTCTGAATCCCTTCGAAAATTCATGGAAGTTAGAAAAGAAAAGGTGTCTACCTTAGAAGAATATTATCTCACTTGTCCAAGCCCTAGGAGATATCCTGGCCCTAGACCTGAACGTCTAGTTGACCCAGATGAACCTATCTTGGCCAATCCTTTACATGAGGCAGACCCTTTGGCTCAACAAGCTCACCCTGCCCCTGACCAACAAGAGCCTGTTCAACCAGAACCTGAACCAGAACAATCTGTGTCTAACCACTCCTCAGTTAGATCACCCCATCCTCTGGTTGAAACTTCAGAACCTCACCTTGGAACCTCTGAACCAAATGCTCAAATGTTTAACATTGGCTCTCCACAAGGTGCCTCTGAAGCTCACAGCAGCAATCACCCATCCTCTCCTGAAACCAACCTCTCTATAATTCCTTACACTCACCTCCGACCCACATCTCTCTCTGAGTGCATCAATATTTTCCATCATGAAGCCTCATTGATGCTACGCAATGTGCAAGGTCAGACTGACCTAAGCGTGAAAGCTGAACATGTAGCTGAAGAGTGGAACAATCTGAGCACTTGGCTACTGAATGCAGAGGGAAGTCAGAGGATCGAGGCTGCAAAGCAAAGGTTTGCTAGAAGGGTGGCTCTTCATGAACAAGAACAGAGACATAAGCTACTTGAAGCTATTGAAGAAGCCAAAAGAAAGAAAGAACAAGCAGAAGAAGCTGCACGTCAAGCAGCAGCTCAAGCTGAACAAGCCAGATTAGAGACAGAACGACTTGAAGCTGAGGCTGAAGCTCTTAGATGCCAAGCACTTGCACCCGTAGTTTTTACTCCTGCTGCTTCTGCTTCCACTCCAGCTCCTCACGCTGCTCAGAATGTTCCTTCTAGTTCTACACAGCCAAACTCGTCCAGACTCGACATTGTGGAACAACGTCTTGACACTCATGAGTCTCTCCTGATTGAAATGAAGCAAATGATGATGGAACTTCTGCGTCGATCTGATAAACCCTAGCTTTAGGATCTCTTCGTTTTGATTTCTTTTTCTTTACCTGTGTTTTATTTCGTTAACCTCTGGCTCTTTCTTGTTAATCTTTACTTTGCTCGTTTGTGATTATCTATGCATATATATATATATATATATATATATATATATCTGACATTATGTTTGCAAATTTTTTTTATTATTCATCATAACCGCTTTTACATCATACATTTTTTTTCTTTTTCCTAAAATCCTAGAATGGAGGATCCCTCCTCATTCTTCTGCACTCCTGGCGCTGCTCTGACCTCTCCTTCTCCAGACGCTCCAGTGCATACTGGATGTTGTTGAGCCTGTCTTTTAGCTCATCCCTCTCCAGAATCTCTTCTGCAGTCTTGAGCTTCTTTTCCAAGATCTCTTTTTCTTCCAGCAGCTTTAGTTCAAGCTGGCTGAGTTCTTGCACCTCCTCCACGAAGGCAAGAAATTCCCTCAAGTCTCTCTTCAACTCTGGACGCAGGTCCTCCTCCAGCAGTGTCCGTGTTAGCTCTGAGATGGTTGTTGTACCCTCTGGATGCCTAATGTTGAGAAACAAGTCCTCCTCAAAGGCTCTCTTTCTCAGCTCCTCTAATGCGATCATGTATGATGCCATTTTTCTCTGGTATGATGTTGTGAAGCTTACCCCTCTCTCCAACGCTTTATATAGGCTTCACTTTCTCTCTGAAAGTTAATGCTCCTACAGTTTCTCGAGGTTAAGTTCTTGGTAACTGACCCTCCTCTTTACTCCCTTGGCCGGTGGTAAACGTTCTTCTCTTGCATTAACTCTTCTATTTATTTCGCCTAACTCTGATTCATGCATCGTTTTCATTTTCTTTAAACTTAGACCTTCTCTAAGGGGGAGTACCTTGTACTTCAAGCTAAGTTTTTCACACCCCAAGCTTTTTGCTTATGACAAAAAGGGGGAGTAAACCCATTTTTGATGTGTAAGATGTGTTAGTGTGATTTATTTTTCTTTTGGAGAATTTAAGAGTTCCACCTTTATGACCATAGATGTGTCACTGGGCAAATACAAGGAATACATTTCACTTCCTCTGAAGTGATTCTAATTTGACTCTGATACCCAAGACTCTGATACCTTGTCCGTGACTCTGATTACTTATGCGCTCTGATTACTCTATTTTCATCTATGTCATAAGTTTTTCACTCTGAACTCTTATATCATGTAGCTCAAAATCTAGACTTTACTAATGTTTTCATCAAGTATTAGATTCAGGGGGAGCTAAGCTCAGAATCAAGCAGTGACTTGAATTCAGAATGAGCAAGATAAACTATTCACATCAGGATAAGTCTTATTCTATATCTCTAAACTCTGAGTGAATTCAGTTTAATGTTTAAGAATTGTTCATCAAAAATCTTAGTTTTGTCATCATCAAAAAGGGGGAGATTGTAAGATCAAGTTTTGATCTAGTAGTACAACTCTATGTTTTGATGATTACAAGTTAACCTTTTGATATGAACAATTGTGGTACTCTAACGTGTTTTTCTGAGTGTGCTATTTACAGGCTCTGACCTCAACTCAATCTCACACAAATCAGAAGCACTGTGTATAAAGAGCGACCCAAGCAACGCTTTCGCATTCACCATGTTCAGTATGAACAGTGGAAAAGCTTCAGAAGTTCTGAAGTTATACAAACTCTGATGTGGACTCAGTCACTAGAAGTTCTGAAGATCCAGAAAGTCTGATAACCAAGAAACACTGAAGGCTCAGATATTCTGATGGTGTAGAAGACTCTGAAGATCCAGAAGCTGATTAGTGAAATTCTGATGTCCAGAAGCAAGATACTCTGAAGACCATGTACTTCCCTCTGAGTTCAGAATCAGAAGAAACAATGGTCAGAGGATCTGGGCTTTCCCTCTGACTCTGATCAACCGGCTTCACAAGTTCCAACATGAAGCTTTCTCCTGATCAGAAGTCTCCTAGGTTTAAAGGTCAAGTCGCTATCCAAGTAAAAAAGCAACTGTACCTTCCTGACGACCTACCTAACAGTCTCAGACACAGCAGAAGCTGGATTTTCCAGAACTGCCCTCCAACGGTAGCATTTCCCATGCAACGCTTGTAAGGCCCAAGTTTTAACGCTTTGGATAAGTGAATAAAATAAAAGAGTTTATTTGATTAAGATAAATTTGTGAAGGAAAAAGGTTCAGGAAAAGTCCAAGAATTTATCGAAAAACCGATAAGAGTTATAGCACGACTAACATACGCTTAATCCTAGGTCAAAGGTATTAGTGAATAGTTAATTTACGCTTTAGGACACGATGGAAACTAATTCCAAAAATCCTCAGAGAAATGTTAGAACTTCTCTTTTCCGTCCTTAAACAATTATTTCGATGCGAAATCCTGGAAAGTACGAACGTCAAATTTCAATTCTCGGAAGTTTGCCGAAACGGAATCCCTGATAGTTCGAGAAACCTAAGATCGACAGACGATGAAGACTTTTTCTATTCGGAGCTGCAAATGAAGATTCCACCCGCGTGCTCCTATTTCTCTCGTCATTCCCAATCTTTCTTCAGAAGGAAGTTTTCTCATCCGACGATCACTGCAAAAAGTAGTTTTTCGGGATAAACCGACTTACACCGACTTATGCCGATTTTGGATCTTTTGGTTTAACTCCAAGAATCCTGTTTTGAGTTCTGGAATTCTATCGCCAGAACCTATCTTAGAATGCGCAGAGGAACGCGCAGGAAAAATCGGAATCGCAAAAAAAATCATTTTTCCGCATTTTCCAAAATCTATAAAAAGCTCAAAAATTAGATTTTTGCCAAAAAATCACCCATTCCCTCCCCCAAAAACCGTGAGCAGCTAGAGAGAAAGAGAGGATCCGGATTTTCGCGAATCTTTGCCCGTTTTCTTCACCGATCGTTGCTAATCGAAGACCTTGAGGTAGGTAAACTATATCTCACTTCTGATCGTTAGATCTGTCGACTTTTTCTATGTTTTTCTGAGCTCAAAGTTTGGAGCTTTATGTAAAATTGTCCAAATAGCTTGATTTCAGTGTCTAAACTTCTTCCCTGCATGCTCCTGAGCGTGTTCTGCGGATTAGATTTTGTCAAATGTCGACGAAATGCCGCCGGGATCAATTTCTACCTTAAATACCCATTTTTCGGTAAAGTCGCAACCTTTAAGCTCTAATCTATCGACTTGGCTTAGTGCTAGTAGGATTTGTCGTCATAAACGTCGTTGTGGACGTCTTCATCCAATTTGTTTTTCAAAAATCCAATTTTGAAATTTTGAGCTAAAAATAATGACCAAACTACCCCTATATCAGTTTTCGATCCGAAAATTTTTCCGAGCTTAGAACCGTCTTAGTTACGGCTTATGTTAACCTAGGAACCAAGTTTGATCGAAGAAAAATCGACCCTCCCAATTAAGGAAAGTGGCCGAGAGCTATACCAAGGGGGGAGGAAATCCGACTTTTTCGAAAACTTGTCTTAACGCGTTAGATTGTCGTACCACAGAGTTTGTAATGTACCGTGTAACCCTAGGACTTATTGCTTGCTGAGTTTCTGACTCAATGTGTTGATTTCTGTGATTTTGGCTTAAGGTTCTTTTGAGGAGTTTCCTGGAGATCAAGGCGAGGAACGTGAAGGAGGTTGTGAGGAAAACGCTGGAGGAGTTACAAGTGAGGGCTACTCTCTGAATTACTAGATAATGCTTTAGGTGTCGATGAAATTCGACTTGATTTATGTGTTATGCACCTAATTGCTAAATGTCTGAAATGATTTTTGAGGCTTCGGCCGAACTTGTTGAGTACTTGATGCCATGATATTGTGTGCTAAATGATTCACATGCTATGTGCTACATGGTTAACTTAGGATGTGTTGGAATATGCTGTTTATGCCTATTGGTTGAGCTGTTTCATTGATGTTATTCCACTCGTGCCTATGTTTCTGGAAAGTGAGGATTACGGGCTAGTCATGCCGAATTTTTATGAGATTTTGAGAGAGTTTGAAAGGACGAATGAAGTTCGGACCTTGTTATATTTTAATGGATCGAGACCTTCTCAGAAATTAATTGGGATTATGGAATCCCTGAAACTCATAGGAAGTATCATAAGACTAAACAAAATCTATTTTCTCAAAGAAAATTCATAAGACATTAATCAATCTCTAAACCCCTTGAACAATGATAACAACTTTAGATAGGAGCTTAGAGCCTGAATATTAGTCTTGAAGATATGAGAAGTGTCGTCGAGTCCAAGTTTTGAGGAACTTACAAGTTTTCGAGTATGTTGATACTCTTTTGCTCGATGAGCAGGTTAATGTTTGGCTATCTAAAGTTTAGCCGGAAACTATGAGTTTCCAAGTACAATCGTACTCTTTCGCTCGATGAGCAGTTTATTGATTGGCTATCTAAAGTTTAGCCGGGAACCATGAGTTCCAAAGTACATTCTTCTTCTTTTGATTAATTCATTTTGTCGCAGAATCGACGTTTGCCTTAGGGTAGGCTTTTTAGAGACAATAAGTTAGCTAGAACACGTGACGATGTGTCGAGTGAGGTCGGAGACGTTGTTTGGCTAATCACTTGCATTCATGCACTCATTTTGAGGTTAATACACGGCGGATTACCGGACCTCGGTGGATTCCAAAATGGTCATAAGACCCGGATTTCCATATTTAGGACACTACGGTGGTCCTCAGTAGCAGACGGAATGGCAGACTTACGGGTTTACTGCTGATCTGACTACTTTTGTGTGGTGTAAGAGGCGCCCGAGCGGAATGGTCCCACTTTGGCCGGTGTTAGGGCTGACTCGATGGTGTCCATCCTTCTTCCGGAATGCATTTTGTTACCCAGCATTGCATTTCATGCAACATACATACTGACTTAGTTGTTGAGTGTGATTGGTACTTGTTAATCCTATTTGAGGCATGCTAATTGTTATTATGATCTTTATATTCATTGTGATATATGCAACCCTAGGATGTTATCCCTAAACGTATAAGCCTGAGAGGCTAAATAATTATTACCCTATATATCTGGTTTTATTATTTATATAATTCTTTTGAGTTGACCCTTGCGTCTTCTGTGTGTGTTTGGGCGGACTACGCCTTTGTCAGATGTCCATGGCGGACCGGTTCACGATGGTTCACCCTTCAGGGGAAACTAGGTTGAAGAAGCTTGATCAGGAGGACTACGGTTCAGGGATGGTCGACCCCGCTGGCTACCGAGCGACTTACTCGAGATGGGATTAGTGTAGGAGTAGAGTCTTAGCTCTGACCGTCATTGTTTCTTTGGGGACAGGGTAGTTTCCCGCCTATAGCTTTTTGTGTGGTTCCTCTACGGGGATCACAGAGAGCTGGTTGGGCTAAGAGGTCTTGTTTTAGGCCATCTGGGCTAACTCATTCTCATTTTGAGGGATAGTGTTGCGGACACTTGACTTTTCTTTTGGTTTGTACTTTTGCCTACGGGCGTTACTCTCTTTCTGTCACCCGTCACTGGAGGTTACTCGTGACGTGGTTGTATTTAGCGAGGCATGTATATATAGTTGTATAGTAGTTTCTTTTATCTTTTTTTGGGAAGTTTATTGCTTTCTGTCTTTAGTTATATTGTCGAAAAAAAAATAATTCACGTTTTTTCCGCTTAAGTATTTCTTTTGGTTACTAAAGTGACGCCACCGAAATCGGGGTGTTACATTGTGGTATCAGAGCTTGTCGAGTCTTTCGGGAGTCTTTGGGGAATAGGTCTTCTGTGCTAGGTTGTGTGACTATGTAAAGAGTAAAAATTGATTGTCTGCAAGCGATTTGTCGCTTAGAATTGATTGAAGTTATTGCTTAATCATATTGTATAGTATGTTAGATGCTATCTTATGATGAGTACTAACTGTTTGTTTGACTAAACATAGGATGGTAAGCCCTGACCGTATGGCGAAGGCAATAGCTACCATGATTGAGGCAATGATGAATCAGGCTGCTGAGGATGCTTACAGACGCGCTGAGGAGGCGGCACGTGAGCAACCTCAACCGCTAATCGAGGCGTCCCAGTACCAGCAAAGTAGGTTGGACCGAGCTGGAACTGGAGGACCAGTGAGATCAGGTTCTCAGGAGCACCGACGGTGGAAGCCATACCAGCATCCTGAGGGAAGAGACCCTATTCCAGGATCACGCAAGTCGACGACCACAACTATTGGCCAGGAGGCTGTGTCATGTTTCCGTTGTGGAAAGCTTGGACACTACGCCTTTCAGTGCTCAGTGACTGGACCACAATGCTTCAAGTGCAAACAACGTGGACATTTGGCCGTGAACTGTAGGACGTTCCAAGCGGGACCGTCTGACAACAAGATGAAGGGTAAACTTCCTGCCAAATCTAAAGGGGCGAGGAAGCAAGTAACGTGTTACAGGTGCAAGAAGGTGGGGCACCACTCTAACAAGTGTCCAGACGGGAGACCTCTATGTTTCAACTGCAATCGCCTGGGGCATCAAGCCAAGGATTGCAATGTAACCTGGGTTGAGCCATCTGTGCCTACGGTAAAAGGAAGACATCCTGCTGCACGGGGAGGAGTCTATGTCTCGTGCGGCGAGGGAGCTGGTAGACTAGTCAGAGGAGAGCGCACAAACGATGGTAACCTTCTAACTATTCCTTCTCATTCTAGTATAATACGCTCCATTACTCTCGTAGCACCTGCGACGCACCTATCTTACTTACATTGTTTAAGCATTGACTTTATAGTTATTACGCCTAATAATACTTTATTTGACCGTTGCTCGTGTTTAAACTATAGAAGTTACACGAGGTTCAGAATAACACGTTAAGCCTAGAAAGTAGTCTTGCACCGATGCGTTTAACAAGAAGCTAGAAGCTGAAGGATGAATCTCAGGGAGATTCCGTATGGATAGTATATGTATGGTGTCGAGAGTGTGTAGTTCCGTAGCGGCATCATTGAGGATTTAATATCAAGATCTCTGTGACTACTGGATGTTAGGAACTCATCGACTGTTCCAGTGGGTTTATCTAAATTTTCACCTTCGATGTATTAGGCCTGATCAACTTAATATTGAGGGGGTGATATTCGGAATCAGAACTGGCAATGGACTTTGATAGATGGATTGGTAAGATTAATTTGATTGGATCGAGGATTAGTGGAGTCGGGAAGTAAAGTTTTTGTTAAGTAATTGATTTCCTTTGGGGAGGAGTTATAGTTTAAGAAATGGATATTCATTTAAGAAGTATTGAAGAATTAAAAGACATTGGAGGTCCAAACTTGGTGAAAGTTTAGGTTCTAAGTCTATGAATTCTTATCTTAAGTGCGTAGGACTCAAGGTTTGTCAGGTTTTGATCGAGAGACTAAGTATCGGATTGATGGGAGGACGATCTAGTTACGGAAATAAAGAGTTAGTATTAAGATTAATACTTGAGGTTGTTATATGTGGACAAATTTCTTAGAGTCTAAGAGTGAATGGAACTTTGTTATGGATTCCGATATTGCATGCTGGGGTTAGCAAGTGAATTTCACTAAGTTAAGTGAGGATTTAAGGGTTAAGATTGACCTTGGGAGGTGAAAATCATGTTCGAATCAGAGATTTAGTGGTGTTGGCATTAATGATTGTAGTTAAACCTCCGAATGTTGAGGGATCGGATGATAAAATGACTAATTAAGTTTCCTGAGGTACAGCTATGGTTTGATCTTCTAGGGAATAAGTTCGGATTTGGGGAAGTGTTAAGGATTTTAGGTAATTGTAAAGTGGGTTGTGAATAAGTGAAGGTTGGTTTTATGGTTCAAGTAAGGGAAGTCTCGAAAAAGGGGAGATGACAATAATGGATTGTAAGATATTAAGATGGTGATTAGCTTATAAGTTGCTGATGAATGGATGTTAAAAGGGATTGGGTCTAGCGATGCACAAGGTATTAAGACTCACGTCGAGTTTTACTTTGAGTGATGACTAAGTAGAAGATTGATTTCATGGTGCGAATGAGGATAGTTACGAAGTTGGAATCGACGTTAATGGACTAGTAGATTCCAAGGGAATAGTTCGTCTATGAGTTATAGAGCGATCGAGTTAAGTTTTGAATCATGAGTGGAGATCACGAGGACAGGTTGAACATTCACTCTGGAATGCCAGAGGTGTACTGAGTTTAAGCAGAATTTTTGGACGAACAAAAGTAAAGGATCATGTGGTTAAGGTTGTGCAATTGCACGTAGCGTCAACCAATGTTATTTCCAACATAGAACCGACACGAGTGGTCGAGCAGGACGACATAGAGCTTAAAGTACTTGTTTGACCAGAAGGAGTTGAACATGAGACAACGACGCTGGATGGAATTTCTCAAGGATTACGATTTTACCTTACAATACCATCCTGGAAAGGCTAATGTCGTTACTGATGCATTGAGCAGGAAGATGCATATCTCATCAATGATGGTTAAGGAGCTGCAACTGCTGGAACAATTTTGAGATTTGAGCTTAGATGTGAGAGCATCTGAGGGAGAACTGAAGTTTGGGACGATCAAGATCACCAATGGATTGATGGAAGAAATCCGAGACCAACAGTTACAAGATGAATTTTTACTCGGAAAATAAGAATTTAGTAATTCAGGGTAAGGACCCGGAATTCAAGGTAGGGAGTGACAATATCCTGCGATGCAAGGATAGAGTGTGCGTACCTAACAACCCTGACTTAAGGAGGTTGATTATGGACGAAGGTCACAAAAGCAAGTTGAGCATTCACCCTGGAAGGAAAAAGATGTATCAGGACTTGAAGGTGAATTTTTGGTGGCCAGGGATGAAGAGACAAGTGGCAGGATATGTAGCTGCATGTTTAATCTGTCAGAAGGCGAAGGTGGAACATCAGAAATCTTCAGGTATGCTACAGAGCTTGGATGTACCTCAATGGAAATGGGATAGCATATCGATGGATTTTGTCGTGGCGTTGCCAAGAACTCAAAAAGGATATGATTCGATTTGGGTAGTCGTGGATCGATTGACTAAGTCGGCTCATTTCATACCTGTGAGAACTACGTACAACGTGGATAAGCTATCAGAGATTTATATAGCTGAGATTGTGCGACTTCATGGAGTGCCAACAAGTATCGTTTCCGATAGAGACCCGAAGTTTACTTCACATTTGTGGGGAGCTATTCATAATGCTTTGAGAACGAGGCTGAGATTAAGTTCTGCTTATCATCCACAGACTGATGGGCAAACTGAGAGAGAACTATCCAATCATTGGAGGATTTGCTACGAGCTTGCGTGTTAGGCAACAAGGGCAGTTGGGATACCCTAATGCCACTAATTGAGTTCACATACAACAACAGTTTTCATACGACCATAGGTATGGCACCGTATGAGGCATTGTATGGCCGCAAGTGTAGAACACCTTTATGTTGGTATCAAGATGGAGAGAATTTGTTAGTAGGACCGGAACTTCTGCAACAGACGACTGAGAAGATTAAACAGATCAGAGAGAAGATGAAGGCTTCTCAGAGTAGACAGAAGAGTTATGCAGATCAAAGGCGCAGAACCCTGGAATTCGAAGAAGGAGATCATGTGTTTCTGCGAGTTACCCAGACTACAGGAGTTGGTCGAGCAATCAAGTCAAGAAAGCTGACGCCAAAGTTCATTGGACCTTATCAGATTACTCGTCGTGTAGGATCGGTAGCTTATCAGATCGCACTACCGCCTTTTCTATCAAACATTCACGATGTATTCCATGTGTCACAACTAAGGAAGTATATTGCTGATCCGACACATGTTATCGAGCTGGATGACATTGAGTTGAAGGATAACTTGTCTTTCGAGACACCGCCAATCAGCATTGGTGACACAAGGATAAAGCAGTTGAGGGGAAAAGAGATCGAGTTAGTGAAGGTTATTTGGAACAAGGACACCGGCGTTGCGACGTGGGGGCTGAAGGAAAAGATCAAGGAACAATACCCAGAACTTTTTACTGAACCATAAGTTTCGAGGTCGAAACTTTCTTTTTGGAGGGTAGTAATGTAAGGCCCAAGTTTTAACGCTTTGGATAAGTGAATAAAATAAAAGAGTTTATTTGATTAAGATAAATTTGTGAAGGAAAAAGGTTCAGGAAAAGTCCAAGAATTTATCGAAAAACCGATAAGAGTTATAGCACGACTAACATACGCTTAATCCTAGGTCAAAGGTATTAGTGAATAGTTAATTTACGCTTTAGGACACGATGGAAACTAATTCCAAAAATCCTCAGAGAAATGTTAGAACTTCTCTTTTCCGTCCTTAAACAATTATTTCAATGCGAAATCCTGGAAAGTACGAACGTCAAATTTCAATTCTCGGAAGTTTGCCGAAACGGAATCCCTGATAGTTCGAGAAACCTAAGATCGACAGACGATGAAGACTTTTTCTATTCGGAGCAGCAAATGAAGATTCCACCCGCGTTCTCCTATTTCTCTCGTCATTCCCAATCTTTCTTCAGAAGGAAGTTTTCTCATCCGACGATCACTGCAAAAAGTAGTTTTTCGGGATAAAACGACTTACACTGACTTATGCCGATTTTGGATCTTTTGGTTTAACTCCAAGAATCCTGTTTTGAGTTCTGGAATTCTGTCGCCAGAACCTATCTTAGAATGCGCAGAGGAACGCGCAGGAAAAAAAGGAATCGCAAAAAAAATCATTTTTCCGCATTTTCCAAAATCTATAAAAAGCTCAAAAATTAGATTTTTGCCAAAAAATTTACCCATTCCCTCCCCCAAAAACCGTGACCAGCTAGAGAGAAAGAGAGGATCCGGATTTTCGCGAATCTTTGCCCGTTTTCTTCACCGATCGTTGCTAATCGAAGACCTTGAGGTAGGTAAACTATATCTCACTTCTGATCGTTAGATCTGTCGACTTTTTCTATGTTTTTCTGAGCTCAAAGTTTGGAGCTTTTTGTAAAATTGTCCAAATAGCTTGATTTCAGTGTCTAAACTTCTTCCCTGCATGCTCCTGAGCGTGTTCTGCGGATTAGATTTTGTCAAATGTCGACGAAATGCCGCCGGGATCAATTTCTACCTTAAATACCCATTTTTCGGTAAAGTCGCAACCTTTAAGCTCTAATCTATCGACTTGGCTTAGTGCTAGTAGGATTTGTCGTCATAAACGTCGTTGTGGACGTCTTCATCCAATTTGTTTTTCAAAAATCCAATTTTGAAATTTTGAGCTATAAATAATGACCAAACTACCCCTATATTAGTTTTCGATCCGAAAATTTTTCCGAGCTTAGAACCGTCTTAGTTACGGCTTATGTTAACCTAGGAACCAAGTTTGATCGAAGAAAAATCGACCCTCCCAATTAAGGAAAGTGGCCGAGAGCTATACCAAGGGGGGAGGAAATCCGACTTTTTCGAAAACTTGTCTTAACGCGTTAGATTGTCGTACCACAGAGTTTGTAATGTACCGTGTAACCCTAGGACTTATTGCTTGCTGAGTTTCTGACTCAATGTGTTGATTTCTGTGATTTTGGCTTAAGGTTCTTTTGAGGAGTTTCCTGGAGATCAAGTCGAGGAACGTGAAGGAGGTTGTGAGGAAAACGCTGGAGGAGTTACAAGTGAGGGCTACTCTCTGAATTACTAGATAATGCTTTAGGTGTCGATGAAATTCGACTTGATTTATGTGTTATGCACCTAATTGCTAAATGTCTGAAATGATTTTTGAGGCTTCGGCCGAACTTGTTGAGTACTTGATGCCATGATATTGTGTGCTAAATGATTCACATGCTATGTGCTACATGGTTAACTTAGGATGTGTTGGAATATGCTGTTTATGCCTATTGGTTGAGCTGTTTCATTGATGTTATTCCACTCGTGCCTATGTTTCTGGAAAGTGAGGATTACGGGCAAGTCATGCCGAATTTTTATGAGATTTTGAGAGAGTTTGAAAGGACGAACGAAGTTCGGACCTTGTTATATTTTAATGGATCGAGACCTTCTCAGAAATTAATTGGGATTATGGGATCCCTGAAACTCATAGGAAGTATCATAAGACTAAACAAAATCTATTTTCTCAAAGAAAATTCATAAGACATTAATCAATCTCTAAACCCCTTGAACAATGATAACAACTTTAGATAAGAGCTTAGAGCCTGAATATTAGTCTTGAAGATATGAGAAGTGTCGTCGAGTCCAAGTTTTGAGGAACTTACAAGTTTTCGAGTATGTTGATACTATTTTGCTCGATGAGCAGGTTAATGTTTGGCAATCTAAAGTTTAGCCGGAAACTATGAGTTTCCAAGTACAATCGTACTCTTTCGCTCGATGAGCAGTTTATTGATTGGCTATCTAAAGTTTAGCCGGGAACCATGAGTTCCAAAGTACATTCTTCTTCTTTTGATTAATTCATTTTGTCGCAGAATCGACGTTTGCCTTAGGGTAGGCTTTTTAGAGACAATAAGTTAGCTAGAACACGTGACGACGTGTCGAGTGAGGTCGGAGACGTTGTTTGGCTAATCACTTGCATTCATGCACTCATTTTGAGGTTAATACACGGCGGATTACCGGACCTCGGTGGATTCCAAAATGGTCATAAGACCCGGATTTCCATATTTAGGACACTACGGTGGTCCTCAGTAGCAGACGGAATGGCAGACCTACGGGTTTACTGCTGATCTGACTACTTTTGTGTGGTGTAAGAGGCGCCCGAGCGGAATGGTCCCACTTTGGCCGGTGTTAGGGCTGACTCGATGGTGTCCATCCTTCTTCCGGAATGCATTTTGTTACCCAGCATTGCATTTCATGCAACATACATACTGACTTAGTTGTTGAGTGTGATTGGTACTTGTTAATCCTATTTGAGGCATGCTAATTGTTATTATGATCTTTATATTCATTGTGATATATGCAACCCTAGGATGTTATCCCTAAACGTATAAGCCTGAGAGGCTAAATAATTATTACCCTATATATCTGGTTTTATTATTTATATAATTCTTTTGAGTTGACCCTTGCGTCTTCTGTGTGTGTTTGGGCGGACTACGCCTTTGTCAGATGTCCATGGCGGACCGGTTCACGATGGTTCACCCTTCAGGGGAAACTAGGTTGAAGAAGCTTGATCAGGAGGACTACGGTTCAGGGGTGGTCGACCCCGCTGGCCACCGAGCGACTTACTCGAGATGGGATTAGTGTAGGAGTAGAGTCTTAGCTCTGACCGTCATTGTTTCTTTGGGGACAGGGTAGTTTCCCGCCTATAGCTTTTTGTGTGGTTCCTCTACGGGGATCACAGAGAGCTGGTTGGGCTAAGAGGTCTTGTTTTAGGCCATCTGGGCTAACTCATTCTCATTTTGAGGGATAGTGTTGCGGACACTTGACTTTTCTTTTGGTTTGTACTTTTGCCTACGGGCGTTACTCTCTTTCTGTCACCCGTCACTGGAGGTTACTCGTGACGTGGTTGTATTTAGCGAGGCATGTATATATAGTTGTATAGTAGTTTCTTTTATCTTTTTTTGGGAAGTTTATTGCTTTCTGTCTTTAGTTATATTGTCGAAAAAAAAATAATTCACGTTTTTTCCGCTTAAGTATTTCTTTTGGTTACTAAAGTGACGCCACCGAAATCGGGGTGTTACATTGTGGTATCAGAGCTTGTCGAGTCTTTCGGGAGTCTTTGGGGAATAGGTCTTCTGTGCTAGGTTGTGTGACTATGTAAAGAGTAAAAATTGATTGTCTGCAAGCGATTTGTCGCTTAGAATTGATTGAAGTTATTGCTTAATCATATTGTATAGTATGTTAGATGCTATCTTATGATGAGTACTAACTGTTTGTTTGACTAAACATAGGATGGTAAGCCCTGACCGTATGGCGAAGGCAATAGCTACCATGATTGAGGCAATGATGAATCAGGCTGCTGAGGATGCTTACAGACGCGCTGAGGAGGCGGCACGTGAGCAACCTCAACCGCTAATCGAGGCGTCCCAGTACCAGCAAAGTAGGTTGGACCGAGCTGGAACTGGAGGACCAGTGAGATCAGGTTCTCAGGAGCACCGACGGTGGAAGCCATACCAGCATCCTGAGGGAAGAGACCCTATTCCAGGATCACGCAAGTCGACGACCACAACTATTGGCCAGGAGGCTGTGTCATGTTTCCGTTGTGGAAAGCTTGGACACTACGCCTTTCAGTGCTCAGTGACTGGACCACAATGCTTCAAGTGCAAACAACGTGGACATTTGGCCGTGAACTGTAGGACGTTCCAAGCGGGACCGTCTGACAACAAGATGAAGGGTAAACTTCCTGCCAAATCTAAAGGGGCGAGGAAGCAAGTAACGTGTTACAGGTGCAAGAAGGTGGGGCACCACTCTAACAAGTGTCCAGACGGGAGACCTCTATGTTTCAACTGCAATCGCCTGGGGCATCAAGCCAAGGATTGCAATGTAACCTGGGTTGAGCCATCTGTGCCTACGGTAAAAGGAAGACATCCTGCTGCACGGGGAGGAGTCTATGTCTCGTGCGGCGAGGGAGCTGGTAGACTAGTCAGAGGAGAGCGCACAAACGATGGTAACCTTCTAACTATTCCTTCTCATTCTAGTATAATACGCTCCATTACTCTCGTAGCACCTGCGACGCACCTATCTTACTTACATTGTTTAAGCATTGACTTTATAGTTATTACGCCTAATAATACTTTATTTGACCGTTGCTCGTGTTTAAACTATAGAAGTTACACGAGGTTCAGAATAACACGTTAAGCCTAGAAAGTAGTCTTGCACCGATGCGTTTAACAAGAAGCTAGAAGCTGAAGGATGAATCTCAGGGAGATTCCGTATGGATAGTATATGTATGGTGTCGAGAGTGTGTAGTTCCGTAGCGGCATCATTGAGGATTTAATATCAAGATCTCTGTGACTACTGGATGTTAGGAACTCATCGACTGTTCCAGTGGGTTTATCTAAATTTTCACCTTCGATGTATTAGGCCTGATCAACTTAATATTGAGGGGGTGATATTCGGAATCAGAACTGGCAATGGACTTTGATAGATGGATTGGTAAGATTAATTTGATTGGATCGAGGATTAGTGGAGTCGGGAAGTAAAGTTTTTGTTAAGTAATTGATTTCCTTTGGGGAGGAGTTATAGTTTAAGAAATGGATATTCATTTAAGAAGTATTGAAGAATTAAAAGACATTGGAGGTCCAAACTTGGTGAAAGTTTAGGTTCTAAGTCTATGAATTCTTGTCTTAAGTGCGTAGGACTCAAGGTTTGTCAGGTTTTGATCGAGAGACTAAGTATCGGATTGATGGGAGGACGATCTAGTTACGGAAATAAAGAGTTAGTATTAAGATTAATACTTGAGGTTGTTATATGTGGACAAATTTCTTAGAGTCTAAGAGTGAATGAAACTTTGTTATGGATTCCGATATTGCATGCTGGGGTTAGCAAGTGAATTTCACTAAGTTAAGTGAGGATTTAAGGGTTAAGATTGACCTTGGGAGGTGAAAATCATGTTCGAATCAGAGATTTAGTGGTGTTGGCATTAATGATTGTAGTTAAACCTCCGAATGTTGAGGGATCGGATGATAAAATGACTAATTAAGTTTCCTGAGGTACAGCTATGGTTTGATCTTCTAGGGAATAAGTTCGGATTTGGGGAAGTGTTAAGGATTTTAGGTAATTGTAAAGTGGGTTGTGAATAAGTGAAGGTTGGTTTTATGGTTCAAGTAAGGGAAGTCTCGAAAAAGGGGAGATGACAATAATGGATTGTAAGATATTAAGATGGTGATTAGCTTATAAGTTGCTGATGAATGGATGTTAAAAGGGATTGGGTCTAGCGATGCACAAGGTATTAAGACTCACGTCGAGTTTTACTTTGAGTGATGACTAAGTAGAAGATTGATTTCATGGTGCGAATGAGGATAGTTACGAAGTTGGAATCGACGTTAATGGACTAGTAGATTCCAAGGGAATAGTTCGTCTATGAGTTATAGAGCGATCGAGTTAAGTTTTGAATCATGAGTGGAGATCACGAGGACAGGTTGAACATTCACTCTGGAATGCCAGAGGTGTACTGAGTTTAAGCAGAATTTTTGGACGAACAAAAGTAAAGGATCATGTGGTTAAGGTTGTGCAATTGCACGTAGCGTCAACCAATGTTATTTCCAACATAGAACCGACACGAGTGGTCGAGCAGGACGACATAGAGCTTAAAGTACTTGTTTGACCAGAAGGAGTTGAACATGAGACAACGACGCTGGATGGAATTTCTCAAGGATTACGATTTTACCTTACAATACCATCCTGGAAAGGCTAATGTCGTTACTGATGCATTGAGCAGGAAGATGCATATCTCATCAATGATGGTTAAGGAGCTGCAACTGCTGGAACAATTTTGAGATTTGAGCTTAGATGTGAGAGCATCTGAGGGAGAACTGAAGTTTGGGACGATCAAGATCACCAATGGATTGATGGAAGAAATCCGAGACCAACAGTTACAAGATGAATTTTTACTCGGAAAATAAGAATTTAGTAATTCAGGGTAAGGACCCGGAATTCAAGGTAGGGAGTGACAATATCCTGCGATGCAAGGATAGAGTGTGCGTACCTAACAACCCTGACTTAAGGAGGTTGATTATGGACGAAGGTCACAAAAGCAAGTTGAGCATTCACCCTGGAAGGAAAAAGATGTATCAGGACTTGAAGGTGAATTTTTGGTGGCCAGGGATGAAGAGACAAGTGGCAGGATATGTAGCTGCATGTTTAATCTGTCAGAAGGCGAAGGTGGAACATCAGAAATCTTCAGGTATGCTACAGAGCTTGGATGTACCTCAATGGAAATGGGATAGCATATCGATGGATTTTGTCGTGGCGTTGCCAAGAACTCAAAAAGGATATGATTCGATTTGGGTAGTCGTGGATCGATTGACTAAGTCGGCTCATTTCATACCTGTGAGAACTACGTACAACGTGGATAAGCTATCAGAGATTTATATAGCTGAGATTGTGCGACTTCATGGAGTGCCAACAAGTATCGTTTCCGATAGAGACCCGAAGTTTACTTCACATTTGTGGGGAGCTATTCATAATGCTTTGGGAACGAGGCTGAGATTAAGTTCTGCTTATCATCCACAGACTGATGGGCAAACTGAGAGAGAACTATCCAATCATTGGAGGATTTGCTACGAGCTTGCGTGTTAGGCAACAAGGGCAGTTGGGATACCCTAATGCCACTGATTGAGTTCACATACAACAACAGTTTTCATACGACCATAGGTATGGCACCGTATGAGGCATTGTATGGCCGCAAGTGTAGAACACCTTTATGTTGGTATCAAGATGGAGAGAATTTGTTAGTAGGACCGGAACTTCTGCAACAGACGACTGAGAAGATAAACAGATCAGAGAGAAGATGAAGGCTTCTCAGAGTAGACAGAGAAGTTATGCAGATCAAAGGCGCAGAACCCTGGAATTCGAAGAAGGAGATCATGTGTTTCTGCGAGTTACCCAGACTACAGGAGTTGGTCGAGCAATCAAGTCAAGAAAGCTGACGCCAAAGTGTAAGATCAAGATTTGGTCATGTGGTACAACTCTATGTTTTGATGATAACAAGTATTTATTTGTGGATGAACAACTATGATACTCTAATGTTTGTCTTGAGTGTTTTGACAAACAGGTTCTGATTCTGACACCAGAAGATATATTCGTCAGAAGGATCAGAGGATCTGAAGATCAGAAGATCAGAGGATCTGAGGATCAGAAGATCTGAGGATCAGAGGATCTGATGATCAGAGGATCAGAAGATCAGAAGATCAGAAGATCAGAAGATCAGAAGATCAGAAGATCTGAGGATCAGAAGCTCTGAAGGACCAGAGGCTCTGAAGGTTCAGAAGCTCTGAAGGTCCAGAAGCAGAAGTTACGAAGGTCAGAGGATCCAAGCATCCCTCTGACTCTGATCACCAAGCTTCACAAGTTCCAACACGAAGCATAACTCTGATCAGAAGTCAATGGTTAAAGGCAAATGTCTCTATCGAGAAGTACAAGAGCAGTGTACTATTCTGAAAAGCCTACCTACCAAGGTTCAGCCACAGCAGGTTCTGGAAGTTCCAGAAATGCCCTCCAACGGTCATATTCTCTCAACAGAAATATCCTTTGCACCTTGGACTATAAAAGGCTGAAGAAAAGAAGAAAGCTATGTGAGAGAAAACAAAGAGCTGCAATACAAGAAAAGATTCAAGTCTTTTTTATTCATTGTTCTATGTTTACATCATATTTCTTTACATCATATAAATCTAGAATGGAGGATCCCTCCTCATTCTTCTGCACTCCTGGCGCTGCTCTGACCTATCCTTTTCCAGACGATCCAGTACATGCTGGATGTTGCTGAGCCTGATCTTTAGCTCATCCCTCTCCAGAATGTCTTCTGAAGTCCTGAGCTTCTCTTCCAAACTCTCTTTCTCTTCCAGCAGCTTGAGTTCAAGCCGGCTGAGTTCTTGCACCTCCTCCACGAAGGCAAGAAATTCCTTCAGGTCTCTCTCCAACTCTGGACGCAGGTCCTCTTCCAGCAGTGTCCGTGTCAGCTCCGCGATGGTTGTTGCACCCTCTGGATGCCTGATGTTCAGGAACAAGTCCTCTTCAAAGGCCTTCTTCCTCAGCTCTTCTAGTGCTACGTTGTATGATGCCATTTTTTTACTGAAAATTATTCGAGGTGTGAAGCTTACCTTTCTCTCCAACGCTTTTTATAGGCTTCACTTTCTCTCTGAAAGTTAATGCTCTTACAGTTTCTCGAGGTTAAGTTCTTGGTAACTGACCCTTCTATTTACTCACTTGACCGGTGGTAAACGTTCATCCTTTGCATTAACTCTTCTATTTATTTTCGCCTAACTCTGATTCTTACATCATTTTCATTTTCTTTAAACTTAGACCTTCTCTAAGGGGGAGTACCTTGTACTTCAAGCTAAGTTTTTCACACCCCAAGCTTTTTGCTTATGACAAAAAGGGGGAGTAAACCCAGTTTTTGATGTGTAAGATGTGTTAGTGTGATTTATTTTTCTTTTGGAGAATTTAAGAGTTCCACCTTCATGACCATAGATGTGTCACTGGGCAAATACAAGGAATACATTTCACTTCTTCTGAAGTGATTCTAAGTTGACTCTGATACCCAAGACTCTGATACCTTGTCCCTGACTCTGATCACTTATGCGCTCTGATTATTCGTTTTTCATCTATGTCATAAGCTTTTCACTCTGAACTCTTATATGTTTTAGCTCAGAATCTAGACTTTACTAACGTTTTCATCAAGTATTAGATTCAGGGGGAGCTAAGCTCAGAATCAAGCAGTGACTTGAATTCAGAAGGAGCAAGATAAACTATACACATCAGGATAAGTTTTAACTCTGATACCTTATACTCTGAGTGTATTCAGTTTATTTGTTTAGAGTTGTTCATCAAAATACATGGTTTTGTCATCATCAAAAAGGGGGAGATTGTAAGATCAAGATTTGGTCATGTGGTACAACTCTATGTTTTGATGATAACAAGTATTTATTTGTGGATGAACAACTATGATACTCTAATGTTTGTCTTGAGTGTTTTGACAAACAGGTTCTGATTCTGACACCAGAAGATATATTCGTCAGAAGGATCAGAGGATCTGAAGATCAGAGGATCTGAAGATCAGAAGATCAGAGGATCTGAGGATCAGAAGATCTGAGGATCAGAGGATCTGATGATCAGAGGATCAGAAGATCAGAAGATCAGAAGATCAGAAGATCTGAGGATCAGAAGCTCTGAAGGACCAGAGGCTCTGAAGGTTCAGAAGCTCTGAAGGTCCAGAAGCAGAAGTTACGAAGGTCAGAGGATCCAAGCATCCCTCTGACTCTGATCACCAAGCTTCACAAGTTCCAACACGAAGCATAACTCTGATCAGAAGTCAATGGTTAAAGGCAAATGTCTCTATCGAGAAGTACAAGAGCAGTGTACTATTCTGAAAAGCCTACCTACCAAGGTTCAGCCACAGCAGGTTCTGGAAGTTCCAGAAATGCCCTCCAACGGTCATATTCTCTCAACAGAAATATCCTTTGCACCTTGGACTATAAAAGGCTGAAGAAAAGAAGAAAGCTATGTGAGAGAAAACAAAGAGCTGCAATACAAGAAAAGATTCAAGCCTCTACTTTCTTCATCTGTTCTTATTTAGTTTACACTCAGCTTATTTAGAAGCAAACCTTTGTAAACACCAACCTCAAACAGTTGTTTGATTTTCCTTAAGGGACCGGGTAGGTCAGTATCCTTAAGAAGACTAAGAGAGTGAATCTTAGTGGTGATTCCTTTAGGAGATCAAGGTTGATCGGATCCTAGAGAAGACTAAGAGAGTGAATCTTAGTGACAGCTAAGTCAGTGTATTGTTAGTCACTTGTAGGTTTCAAGTGCAGTTGTAACAATTATCTGATTAGTGGATTGCCTTCATTCTAAGAAGGAAGAAATCACCTTAACGGGTGGACTGGATTAGCTTGAGGGATTTATCAAGTGAACCAGGATAAAATACTTGTGTGCTTTTCTCTTCTCTCTATCTTTATCCGCTGCACCATCTATCTCAGAGAAACCGAAAAGATTTACTTTAAATCTTAAGGGGAAAGTTTTTATATTCAAAACTCTATTCAACCCCCCCCTTCTAGTCGTTTTTCACACCTTCACAAAGTTCATTGGACCTTATCAGATTACTCGTCGTGTAGGACCGGTAGCTTATCAGATCGCACTACCGCCTTTTCTATCAAACATTCATGATGTATTCCATGTGTCACAACTAAGGAAGTATATTGCTGATCTGACACATGTTATCGAGCTGGATGACATTGAGTTGAAGGATAACTTGTCTTTCGAGACACCGCCAATCAGCATTGGTGACGCAAGGATAAAGCAGTTGAGGGGAAAAGAGATCGAGTTAGTGAAGGATATTTGGAACAAGGACACCGGCGTTGCGACGTGGGGGCTGAAGGAAAAGATCAAGGAACAATACCCAGAACTTTTTACTGAACCATAAGTTTCGAGGTCGAAACTTTCTTTTTGGAGGGTAGTAATGTAAGGCCCAAGTTTTAACGCTTTGGATAAGTGAATAAAATAAAAGAGTTTATTTGATTAAGATAAATTTGTGAAGGAAAAAGGTTCAGGAAAAGTCCAAGAATTTATCGAAAAACCGATAAGAGTTATAGCACGACTAACATACGCTTAATCCTAGGTCAAAGGTATTAGTGAATAGTTAATTTACGCTTTAGGACACGATGGAAACTAATTCCAAAAATCCTCAGAGAAATGTTAGAACTTCTCTTTTCCGTCCTTAAACAATTATTTCGATGCGAAATCCTGGAAAGTACGAACGTCAAATTTCAATTCTCGGAAGTTTGCCGAAACGGAATCCCTGATAGTTCTAGAAACCTAAGATCGACAGACGATGAAGACTTTTTCTATTCGGAGCTGCAAATGAAGATTCCACCCGCGTTCTCCTATTTCTCTCGTCATTCCCAATCTTTCTTCAGAAGGAAGTTTTCTCATCCGACGATCACTGCAAAAAGTAGTTTTTCGGGATAAACCGACTTACACCGACTTATGCCGATTTTGGATCTTTTGGTTTAACTCCAAGAATCCTGTTTTGAGTTCTGGAATTCTGTCGCCAGAACCTATCTTAGAATGCGCAGAGGAACGCGCAGGAAAAATCGGAATCGCAAAAAAAATCATTTTTCCGCATTTTCCAAAATCTATAAAAAGCTCAAAAATTAGATTTTTGCCAAAAAATCACCCATTCCCTCCCCCAAAAACCGTGACCAGCTAGAGAGAAAGAGAGGATCCGGATTTTCGCGAAACTTTGCCCGTTTTCTTCACCGATCGTTGCTAATCGAAGACCTTGAGGTAGGTAAACTATATCTCACTTCTGATCGTCAGATCTGTCGACTTTTTCTATGTTTTTCTGAGCTCAAAGTTTGGAGCTTTTTGTAAAATTGTCCAAATAGCTTGATTTCAGTGTCTAAACTTCTTCCCTGCATGCTCCTGAGCGTGTTCTACGGATTAGATTTTGTCAAATGTCGACGAAATGCCGCCGGGATCAATTTCTACCTTAAATACCCATTTTTCGGTAAAGTCGCAACCTTTAAGCTCTAATCTATCGACTTGGCTTAGTGCTAGTAGGATTTGTCGTCATAAACGTCGTTGTGGACGTCTTCATCCAATTTGTTTTTCAAAAATCCAATTTTGAAATTTTGAGCTAAAAATAATGACCAAACTACCCCTATATCAGTTTTCGATCCGAAAATTTTTCCGAGCTTAGAACCGTCTTAGTTACGGCTTATGTTAACCTAGGAACCAAGTTTGATCGAAGAAAAATCGACCCTCCCAATTAAGGAAAGTGGCCGAGAGCTATACCAAGGGGGGAGGAAATCCGACTTTTTCGAAAACTTGTCTTAACACGTTAGATTGTCGTACCACAGAGTTTGTAATGTACCGTGTAACCCTAGGACTTATTGCTTGCTGAGTTTCTGACTCAATGTGTTGATTTCTGTGATTTTGGCTTAAGGTTCTTTTGAGGAGTTTCCTGGAGATCAAGGCGAGGAACGTGAAGGAGGTTGTGAGGAAAACGCTGGAGGAGTTACAAGTGAGGGCTACTCTCTGAATTACTAGATAATGCTTTAGGTGTCGATGAAATTCGACTTGATTTATGTGTTATGCACCTAATTGCTAAATGTCTGAAATGATTTCTGAGGCTTCGGCCGAACTTGTTGAGTACTTGATGCCATGATATTGTGTGCTAAATGATTCACATGCTATGTGCTACATGGTTAACTTAGGATGTGTTGGAATATGCTGTTTATGCCTATTGGTTGAGTTGTTTCATTGATGTTATTCCACTCGTGCCTATGTTTCTGGAAAGTGAGGATTACGGGCAAGTCATGCCGAATTTTTATGAGATTTTGAGAGAGTTTGAAAGGACGAACGAAGTTCGGACCTTGTTATATTATAATGGATCGAGACCTTCTCAGAAATTAATTGGGATTATGGGATCCCTGAAACTCATAGGAAGTATCATAAGACTAAACAAAATCTATTTTCTCAAAGAAAATTCATAACACATTAATCAATCTCTAAACCCCTTGAACAATGATAACAACTTTAGATAAGAGCTTAGAGCCTGAATATTAGTCTTGAAGATATGAGAAGTGTCGTCGAGTCCAAGTTTTGAGGAACTTACAAGTTTTCGAGTATGTTGATACTCTTTTGCTCGATGAGCAGGTTAATGTTTGGCTATCTAAAGTTTAGCCGGAAACTATGAGTTTCCAAGTACAATCGTACTCTTTCGCTCGATGAGCAGTTTATTGATTGGCTATCTAAAGTTTAGCCGGGAACCATGAGTTCCAAAGTACATTCTTCTTCTTTTGATTAATTCATTTTGTCGCAGAATCGACGTTTGCCTTAGGGTAGGCTTTTTAGAGACAATAAGTTAGCTAGAACACGTGACGACGTGTCGAGTGAGGTCGGAGACGTTGTTTGGCTAATCACTTGCATTCATGCACTCATTTTGAGGTTAATACACGGCGGATTACCGGACCTCGGTGGATTCCAAAATGGTCATAAGACCCGGATTTCCATATTTAGGACACTACGGTGGTCCTCAGTAGCAGACGGAATGGCAGACTTACGGGTTTACTGCTGATCTGACTACTTTTGTGTGGTGTAAGAGGCGCCCGAGCGGAATGGTCCCACTTTGGCCGGTGTTAGGGCTGACTCGATGGTGTCCATCCTTCTTCCGGAATGCATTTTGTTACCCAGCATTGCATTTCATGCAACATACATACTGACTTAGTTGTTGAGTGTGATTGGTACTTGTTAATCCTATTTGAGGCATGCTAATTGTTATTATGATCTTTATATTCATTGTGATATATGCAACCCTAGGATGTTATCCCTAAACGTATAAGCCTGAGAGGCTAAATAATTATTACCCTATATATCTGGTTTTATTATTTATATAATTCTTTTGAGTTGACCCTCGCGTCTTCTGTGTGTGTTTGGGCAGACTACGCCTTTGTCAGATGTCCATGGCGGACCTTTTCACGATGGTTCACCCTTCAGGGGAAACTAGGTTGAAGAAGCTTGATCAGGAGGACTACGGTTCAGGGGTGGTCGACCCCGCTGGCCACCGAGCGACTTACTCGAGATGGGATTAGTGTAGGAGTAGAGTCTTAGCTCTGACCGTCATTGTTTCTTTGGGGACAGGGTAGTTTCCCGCCTATAGCTTTTTGTGTGGTTCCTCTACGAGGATCACAGAGAGTTGGTTGGGCTAAGAGGTCTTGTTTTAGGCCATCTGGGCGAACTCATTCTCATTTTGAGGGATAGTGTTGCGGACACTTGACTTTTCTTTTGGTTTGTACTTTTGCCTACGGGCGTTACTCTCTTTCTGTCACCCGTCACTGGAGGTTACTCGTGACGTGATTGTATTTAGCGAGGCATGTATATATAGTTGTATAGTAGTTTCTTTTATCTTTTTTTGGGAAGTTTATTGCTTTTTGTCTTTAGTTATATTGTCGAAAAAAAAATAATTCACGTTTTTTCCGCTTAAGTATTTCTTTTGGTTACTAAAGTGACGCCACCGAAATCGGGGTGTTACAACGCTCAACCCTAATCCTTGGAGTATATAAAGAGGCTGAAGACTGAAAGAAGCGGCTAGAAGCATTCACATACGCGCAAGACAAATTCAAATTCTTCTAAGCTTTCTTTCATCTGAAATTCATTGAGTTTACTATTAGCTTTTTAGAAGCAAATCTCTTGTAAACAATTCTTTGATAAACAGTTTGTTTAGTTCCTTTAGGAGATCAAGGTTGATCGGATCCTAGAGAAGACTAAGAGAGTGAATCTTAGTGTGAGCTAAGTCAGTGTAATTGTTAGTCACTTGTAGGTTTCAAGTGCAGTTGTAACTCTTACCTGATTAGTGGATTGCCTTCATTCTAAGAAGGAAGAAATCACCTTAACGGGTGGACTGGAGTAGCTTGAGTGATTTATCAAGTGAACCAGGATAAAATCCTTGTGTGCTTTTCTATCTCTTATCTTTAGCACTTAAGTTCTCGAAAGATTTGTCAAAATCTTTAAGGTGGAAGCTTTATCTTGAAAACGTTATTCAAACCCCCCCCCCCTTTCTACCGTTTTTCATACCTTCAAAACCAACAAGGCTCTTTACACCAACTACAAACCTGGCAAGAGCGACTACAAAGTGATGGATCTTCATCCTAAGCTCAGAATCTGGCACAAGATTCTGCTTAACTGCATCAACCAGAGGCCAAAGGGCAGCTCTCCTGATTACATCAATTTCTTTCAGAAGGCAATGCTGTTCTTCATTCAGGATAAGAAGCAGATCTGCCTTCACTTCTTCTTGTTTTCTTACCTGAAAGAATGCATCAGGAAGTCCAGAACCACTGCATCCATCAAGTCTGCCATCAAGTACATTCCCTTTGGAAGACTGCTCTCAGATCTCTTCATTGAGAGTAAACTTGTGGAAGATCTGACAAAGGCTGGCTGCACAGAGGATCTGACCATGATTGTGAGTGATGTTTTTACATCCACATCTTTGAAGAAGATGGGATTGGTCAAGAAGAGAATAGAACCTGCTCATGAAGATACTTCAGATGAGGTCAGAAGAAGAAGAATCCCTCTGAATGACTATCCTTTGTGGACCCAAGCAGACAACCTAGAAGCTATCAGGTGCTATGTTGAGGATCTAAGGGCACAAGGCTTTGAGATTGATGTAGATGAGTTCTTCAGGCGATTGCCACCAGCTCAAGAGTTTGACTCTCCTCCCAAGAGGAAAGTTCAGAGAAAAATGGTCTTGGAGGAATCTTTTGAGGAGTCTGATGTTCCTCTGAAGAAGAAGAAAAAGGCTGATAAGAGGAAGCATGATGAATCCACCAAGCCTGATGATGGTGATGATGGTGATAATGAAGATGGTCCTTCTCCTCCAAAGAAGAAGAAGAAACAAGTCAGAATTGTGGAGAAGCCTACCCGGGTGGAACCAGCTGCTCAAGTGATCAGAAGGATTGAAACTCCTTCCAGAGTGACTCGGTCATCAGTGCGATCATCAAGTAAGTCTGTTGTTGTTTCTGATGATGATTTAAATACATTTGATGCACTCCCCATCACTGCTATGCTCAAACGATCTTTAAACCCACTCACTCCTATCCCAGAGTCCCAATCAGCTGCACAAACCACCTCTCCACCCAATTCCCCAAGATCTTCATTTTTCCAACCTTCCCCACATGAAGCACCTCTCTGGAACATGCTTCAGAACCAACCCTCTAGACAATCTGAACCAACCTCTCCCATTACCATCCAATACAACCCATTAACCTCTGAACCCATCATTCCTGAACAACTAGAACCTGAACCCAGAGCGTCTGATCACTCTGTCCCTAGAGCATCAGAACGTCCGGTTGTTAGAACCACTGATACAGATTCCTCAACTGCTTATACTCCTGTATCATTCCCTATCAATGTTGCTGATTCCTCACCTTCCAACAACTCTGAGTCAGTTCGTAACTTTATGGAAGTTAGGAAAGAAAGAGTGTCTGCCATTCCAGAGTACTACCTTACAGTACCAAGCCCTAGGAGATACCCTGGACCTAGACCAGAACGTCTAGTTGACCCAGATGATCCTATCCCGGCTAACCCCTTACATGAAGCAGACCCCTTAAACCAACGAGTCCAACCTGACCAAGTTCTTCAAGAGCCCATTCAACCAGAGCCAGAAAACTCTGTGTCTAACCACTCTTCGGTTAGATCACCTCATCCTCAGGTTGAAACCTCTGAACCCCACCTTGGAGCCTCTGAACCAAATTTCCAAAATTTTGACATTGGCTCTCCTCAAGGTGCCTCTGAGGCAAACAGCAGCAACCACCCAACCTCTCCTGAAACCAACCTCTCCATTGTTCCCTACACACATCTCATACCAACCTCTCTTTCTTAGTGCATCAGTGTGTTTAATCATGAAGCTTCACTGATGATTCGCAACGTCAAAGGTCATACTGATCTGAGTGAGAATCCTGACTTTGTTGCTCACGAATGGAATAGTCTGAGTACCTGGTTAGTTGCTCAGCTTCCTGTTATGATGAGTCATCTCATTGCTGAAAGGGATCAAAGGATTGAGGCTGCTAGGCAGCGGTTTACAAGAAGGGTGGCTCTGCATGAACAACAGCAAAGAACTAAGTTACTTGAAGCTGTTGAAGAGGCTAGAAGAAAGAAAGAGCAAGCAGAAGAAGTTGCACGTCAAGCTGCTGTCCAAGCTGAAAATGCAAAATTAGAGGCTGAGAGACTTGAAGCTGAAGCTGAAGCTCTTCGATGTCAAGCACTTGCACCAGTGGTCTTTACTTCTGCTGCTTCTGATTCCACTCCAGATCATCAACCTGCTCAGAATGTTCCCTCTAGCTCTGCACAGCCAAGTTCCTCTAGACTTGACATCATGGAACATCGTCTCAATACTCATGAGACTCTGCTGATGGACATGAAGCAAATTCTTCAAGAACTTCTGCGTCGCTCTGACAAACCTTAGTCTTAGGATTTCTTTTGTTTTTCTTCTTAACTTTATTTTCTTTTAATTCTACCTTATTTTGTTTTATTTGCATTATTTGCTATACTTTGTTAGTTATCGTTTATCATTGCACACACATATATATATATATCTATAACTTTGTGCTTGCAAAACCTTCTTTTCTTTATTCATATCAATTATGCTTTTACATCATACATTTCTTTTTCCCTATAATCTAGAATGGAGGATCCTTCCTCATTCTTCTGCACTCCCGGCGTTGCTCTACTCTTTCCTTCTCCAGCCGTTCAAGCGCATACTCTATGTTGCTCAGCTTGATGCTAAGCTCGGTTCTCTGTAGACTATCTTCTATAGTCTTGAGTCTTCTTTCCACTGAATCTCTTTCTTCTAGCAAATTCAGTTCCAGCTGGCTGAGTTCCTCCACTTCCTTCACGAAGCCAAGGAATTCCTTAAGATCTTTCTCCAGCTCTGGATGAAGATCTTCCTCAAGCAGTGTCTTCGTCAGCTCGTGTATCGTTCGTGTACCATCAGGGTGCCGGATGTTCAGGAACATGTCTTCCTCGAAGGCTTTCCTTCTGAGCTCTTCCAGTGCAACCATGTATGATGTCATTTTCTCTTAATTGGTATTGTTCGAGTTGTGAAGCTTACTCTCTTCTTAATCGCTTTATATAAGCTTTCCTCTCTCTCTGAAAGTTAATGCTCCTACAGTTTCTCGAGGTTCAGTCCTTGGTAACTGAAGCTTCTCTTTACTCCCTTGGCCGGTGGTAAATGTTCTTCTTTTGCATTAACTCCTCTCTTTAATTTGCCTAACTCTGATTCATGCATCGTTTTATTTTTTTTAAACTTAGACCTTCTCTAAGGGGGAGTACCTTGTACTTCAAACTAAGTTTTTCACACACCAAGCTTTTTGCTTATGACAAAAAGGGGGAGTACAACCCAGTTTTTGATGTGTAAGATGTGTTAGTGTGATTTATTTTTCTTTTGGAGAATTTAAGAGTTCCACCTTTATGACCATAGATGTGTCACTGGGCAAATACAAGGAATACATTTCACTTCTTCTGAAGTGATATTAGTTTGACTCTGATACCCAAGACTCTGATACCTTGTCCGTTGACTCTGAATACTTATGCGCTCTGATTATTCTATTTCATCTATGTCATAAGTTTTCCTCTCTGAACTCTTATATTATTTAGCTCAGAATCTAGACTTTACTAACGTTTTCATCAAGTATTATATTCAGGGGGAGCTAAGCTCAGAATCAAGCAGTGACTTGAATTCAGAATGAGCAAGATAAACTATTCACATCAGGATAAGTCTTATTCTATATCTCTAAACTCTGAGTGAATTCAATTTATTGTTTAAGAATTGTTCATCAAAAATCTTAGTTTTGTCATCATCAAAAAGGGGGAGATTGTAAGATCAAGTTTTGATCTAGTAGAACAACTCTATGTTTTGATGATTACAAGTTAACCTTTTGATATGAACAATTATGGTACTCTAACGTGTTTTTCTGAGTGTGCTATTTACAGGCTCTAAACTCTATCTTATCTCACACAAATCAGATGCACTATGCTTAAAGAGTGACCCAAGCAACGCTTTCGCATTCTCCATGTTCAGTCTGAACAGTGGAAAAGCTTCAGAAGATCTGAAGTAAATCAAGCTCTGATAAGGACTCAGCTCACTTGAAGCTCTGATGATCTAGAAGATCTGACAACCAAAAGACTCTGAAGGCTCAGAGGCTCTGATGGTGTAGAAGACTCTGACGATCCAGACTCTGAAGAGTGAAGACTCTGAAGTCCAGAAGCAACTGGCTCTGAAGACCATGTACTGATCCTCTGAAGTGAAGATCAGAAGGTACAGTGGTCAGAGGATCCAAGCTTCCCTCTGACTCTGATCAATCAGCTTCACAAGTTCCAACACGAAGCGCTCCTCTGATCAGAAGTCTACGAGGTTAAGGTCAAGTCACTATCCAAAGTACAAAAGCAAAGTGTACTATCCTGACGACCTACCTAACATCCTCAGCCACAGCAGAAGCTGGAATTTCCAGAACTGCCCTCCAACGGTAGCATTTCCATGCAACGTTCAACCCTAATCCTTGGAGTATAAATAGAGGCTGAAGATTGAAAGAAGCGGCTAGAAGCATTTTACACACGCGCAAGAAACATTCAAATCCTTCTAAGCTTTCTTTCATCTTGAATTTCATTGTGTTTACTATAAGCTTTTTAGAAGCACTTTCCTTGTAAACAAGAACTTCATATACAGTTGTATAGTTTTCCTTTAGGAGATCAAGGTTGATCGGATCCTAGAGAAGACTAAGAGAGTGAATCTTAGTGTGAGCTAAGTCAGTGTATCGTTAGTCACTTGTAGGTTTCAAGTGCAGTTGTAACACATACCTGATTAGTGGATTGCCTTCATTCTAAGAAGGAAGAAATCACCTTAACGGGTGGACTGGATTAGCTTGAGGGATTTATCAAGTGAACCAGGATAAAATCCTTGTGTGCTATCTCATATCTTTAGCACTTAATTTGTTTCGAAAGATTTGCCAAAATCTTTAAGGTGGAAGTTTTATCTTGAAAACGTTATTCAAACCCCCCCTTCCTACCGTTTTTCATACCTTCAAATCAAAACTCGAAAAAATTATCGGATCGAAAACTCTCGCAGGGGTATTTTGGTCAATATTTTTAGCTCATAATTTCGAAATTGGAAATTCGAAAAACAAATTTGATGGGGACGTCACCAACGACGTTTATGACAACTAATCCTACTAGCGCTAATCTAAGTCGAGAGTTTTCAGTATAAAGGATGAAACTTTGTCTAAAAATGGGTATTTGGAGCAGAATTGAAACTCGGCGGCAGTTCGGCGAGAATCGGCGAAATGTAATCCGCTAAACATGCTCTTGGGCACGTAGGGAAGAGGTATAGATAGAAAGATGAAGTTATTTGGACAGTTTTGCAAAAACCTCAAAACTTAGAGTACAGAAAGACATAGAGAAAAACGACGGAATTGACGATCAGAGGCAAGGATTAGCAACTATACCTCGATACCTTCAAGTAGCAATTGTCAGAACAACGATCAAGCAAGAAACAGCAAAAATCTTCTCTTCCTCTTCCTTCCTTGAGCTCGCGGGTTTGGGTATGAAAATGGTGAAGATTTTGGTTTTTTTCTCCTATTTATAGGGGATGGAAAATGCGGAAAATGAAAATTTCGCGATTCCGATTTTTCCGGCGCCATCCTCCGTGAATTCTAAGATAGGTTTTGGCGACAGAATTCTAAAACTCAAAAGGGGTTTCTTGGAATTAAGGTAAACAATCCAAAGTCGATGTAAATCTATTTTACCCGATAAACTACTTTTTGCAGTGAATGTCGGATGAGAAAACTTCTTTCTGAAGAAAGATTAGAAACATCAAGAGAAATGGGCGTTCGCGTGTGGAATCTTCATTTGAAGCTCCGAATAGAAAAAGTCTTCATGAACCGTTCATTCTAGGTTTCTTGAACTATCAGGGTTTTAATTTCGGCAAACCCCCGAGAATTGGAATCCGACGTTCGTATATTCTAGGGTTTCGTATCGAAACGCTTGTTATGGAAGGATTAAGAGAAGTTCTAACATTTCTCTGAAGATTTTTGGAATTAGTTTCCATCGTGTCTTTAAGTGAAATTTAGCTATTTACTAGCGCTCTTGCCCTAGGTTTAAGCGAATACTAATCGTGCTATAACTTTTATCGACTTTGATACAATCCTTAGACTTTTCCTGAACTTTCTCCTTCATAAATTTATTCCATTCGATAAACTCTTGTTCAGGTTTTCCTTCACGATACATCAAACCTAATCGTGAATAGGAATTTTATTCACTTATTCTAAGCTTAAAAACTTGGGTCTTACATTACTACCCTCCAAAAAGAAAGTTTTAATCTCGAAACTTAAGGTTCAGTAAAAAGTTCCGGATACTGTTCCTTGATCTTTTCCTTCAGCTCCCATGTCGCATCGCCAATGTCTTTATTAAAAAATGACTTTCACTAACACAATCTCTTTTCCTCTCAACTGTTTTATCCTTGTGTCACCAATGCTAATTGGCGGCGTCTCGAAATACAGATCTTCCTTCAACTCAATGTCATCAAGCTCGATCACATGTGTCGGATCCGCAATATATTTCCTCAGTTGTGACACATGGAATACATCGTGAATGTTTGATAGAAATGGCGGTAGTGTGATGAGCAATATTTTACCCATTTTATATAGCCTTAATTTGTCATTATTAATGATTATTCGTAATTAATTGACCTTGCTTGACAGAGATTTCTATTATTTGGTCTAATTACGTTTATTCTTATTTTCAGGTTTTATTTGACATCAAGGGCATTTTGGAGATTTGCGGAATGAAGATTTGATTGTGCTGGAGTGAAGATTATATTTTAGGAAATATTAGGATTTAATTTCGGAATAAATTAAGTTTGATATCTTTCAGATTTGTTAGGATTTTACTCTATCTTTAGGATTTGTTAGGATTTATTGTTATCTTTTAGGATTTGATTTTGATTAGGATTTGTGATCTCAGTTCCTATTTAAGGGTTTGTGTTGAGAGAAACAATTACCTTTTGCCTTCTGCTATTATTTAATATAATTTTCGTTTTTCAATAATTATTAGAGCTTTGCTAGGCTTTATGCTTTTATTCCCTGCTTCCTCCAAATTAATTGCTGAATTCGCCCCATCCATGGAAGGCTAATTCCCTTCGAACGAATTCCTTTGCAAAGTATATCACGCTCTTGAGGTATAGTGCTTAATAGAATTCGCCTGATTAGTTTTCTTCATCTCTACTTCTGGCTTAGGTTTGCTTAATTCCTTATGATTAGAAATAGAAGATGATGTATGTTCGCTTAGTTCATATTAGGGCGTAAAAGATTCTTAATCGCTTAGTTTAGGAATCTGTGAATTATTTATCGCTTAGTTAATTAATTCTCACGAACTAGGAAACTAATAACAAGAATTGATCTTTAGATACCCGTGATTGAGCAGCGATATATTGAACAAAGGGATTCGTCCGTCTTTACGTATCATATTAATCTGTTTTTACGTTCTGCTAATCTTTTGAGCGGAATCACAAAACCCCCCAGTGTGTGTGCGTTGTGCGTTCTTAATACTGAGTCTTTGTTGAAACGATAATCCTTGGGAAACGACCTAGTGTAAGATCAAGTTTTGATCTAGTAGTACAACTCTATGTTTTGATGATTACAAGTTAACCTTTTGATATGAACAATTGTGGTACTCTAACGTGTTTTTCTGAGTGTGCTATTTACAGGCTCTGACCTCAACTCAATCTCACACAAATCAGAAGCACTGTGTATAAGGAGTGACCCAAGCAACGCTTTCGCATTCACCATGTTCAGTATGAACAGTGGAAAAGCTTCAGAAGTTCTGAAGTTATACAAACTCTGATGAGGACTCAGTCACTAGAAGCTCTGAAGATCCAGAAGTTCTGATAACCAAGAAACACTGAAGGTTCAGATGTTCTGATGGTGTAGAAGACTCTGAAGATCCAGAAGCTGAATAGTGGAAACTCTGAAGTCCAGAAGCAAGAAACTCTGAAGGCCATGTTCTTCCCTCTGAGTTCAGAATCAGAAGAAACAATGGTCAGAGGATATGTGCTTTCCCTCTGACTCTGATCAACCGGCTTCACAAGTTCCAATACGAAGCATTCCTCTGATCAGAAGTCTCCTAGGTTAAAAGGTCAAGTCGCTATCCAAGTACAAAAGCAAGTGTACCTTCCTGACGACCTACCTAACGTTCTCAGCCACAGCAGAAGCTGGATTTTCCAGAATTGCCCTCCAACGGTAGCATTTCCCATGCATTGCTCAACCCTAATCCTTGGAGTATATATAGAGGCTGAAGATTGAAAGAAGCGGCAAGAAGCAATACATACGCGCAAGACATATTCAAATTATTCTAAGCTTTCTTTCATCTGAAATTCATTGAGTTTACTATTAGCTTTTTAGAAGCAAATCTCTTGTAAACAATTCTTTGATAAACAGTTTGTTTAGTTCCTTTAGGAGATCAAGGTTGATCGGATCCTAGAGAAGACTAAGAGAGTGAATCTTAGTGTGAGCTAAGTCAGTGTAATTGTTAGTCACTTGTAGGTTTCAAGTGCAGTTGTAACTCTTACCTGATTAGTGGATTGCCTTCATTCTAAGAAGGAAGAAATCACCTTAACGGGTGGACTGGAGTAGCTTGAGTGATTTATCAAGTGAACCAGGATAAAATCCTTGTGTGCTTTTCTATCTCTTATCTTTTGCACTTAAGTTCTCGAAAGATTCGTCAAAATCTTTAAGGTGAAAGTTTTGTACTGAAAACGTTATTCAAACCCCCCCCCCCCCTTTCTACCGTTTTTCATACCTTCAATTGGTATCAGAGCGCAAGTTCTGATTACCACACCTAACAGTGTTCAGTGATCCGGGCCGGTGTGAAAAACAATGGCTGCCACCACCAGTGAAACTCAAAGAGATGGTTACAATGCAAAGCCTCCTATGTTCGACGGTCAAAGGTTCGAATATTGGAAAGATAGACTGGAAAGTTTCTTTCTGGGTTTCGATGCAGATCTCTGGGATATTATTGTGGATGGCTACGAGCGTCCAGTTGATGCAGATGGCAAGAAGATCCCAAGGTCAGAGATGACTGCAGATCAAAAGAAGCTGTACTCACAACATCACAAAGCAAGAGCAATTCTTCTAAGTGCTATTTCCTATGAAGAGTACCAGAAGATTACAGATCGTGAGTTTGCTAAAGGCATTTTTGAATCTCTGAAGATGTCTCATGAAGGAAACAAGAAAGTCAAAGAATCAAAGGCATTGTCTTTGATCCAAAAGTATGAATCCTTCATCATGGAGCCAAATGAATCCATTGAAGAAATGTTCTCCAGATTTCAATTGCTTGTAGCTGGCATACGACCTCTCAACAAGAGCTACACAACAAAAGATCATGTCATAAGGGTCATCAGGTGTCTTCCTGAAAGTTGGATGCCTTTGGTGACTTCAATAGAGCTCACGAGAGACGTTGAGAATATGAGTTTAGAAGAACTCATCAGCATTTTGAAATGCCATGAGCTGAAGCGCTCAGAGATGCAAGATCTGAGGAAAAAGTCCATAGCCTTGAAATCCAAATCTGAAAAGGCTAAGGTTGAGAAGTCAAAGGCTCTTCAAGCTGAAGAAGAAGAATCTGAAGAAGCATCAGAAGATTCTGATGAAGATGAGCTGACTCTGATCTCCAAGAGACTCAACCGCATCTGGAAGCACAGGCAGAGCAAGTTCAAAGGCTCTGGAAAGGCAAAAGGAAAGTATGAGTCCTCAGGCCAGAAGAAGTCTTCAATCAAGGAAGTCACATGTTTTGAGTGCAAAGAATCTGGGCACTACAAAAGTGATTGTCCAAAGTTGAAGAAAGACAAGAAGCCAAAGAAGCACTTCAAGACGAAGAAGAGTCTGATGGTGACATTTGATGAATCAGAGTCAGAGGATGTTGACTCTGATGATGAAGTCCAAGGACTCATGGCAATTGTCAAAGACAAGGAAGCAGAGTCAAAGGAAGCTGTTGACTCTGACTCAGAATCAGAAGGAGATCCTAACTCAGACGATGAAAACGAGGTATTCGCTTCCTTCTCTACCTCTGAACTGAAACATGCTTTGTCTGATATTATGGATAAGTATAAATCCTTATTGTCTAAGCATAAAAAGTTGAAAAAGAACTTATCTGCTGTTTCCAAGACTCCTTCTGAACATGAGAAAATTATTTCTGATCTGAAAAATGATAATCATGCTTTGATCAATTCTAACTCTGTGCTTAAGAACCAGATTGCTAAGTTAGAAGAAATTGTTGCCTGTGATGCCTCTGATTGTAGAAATGAATCTAAGTATGAAAAGTCTTTTCAAAGATTCCTAGCTAAAAGCGTGGATAGAAGCTTAATGGCTTCAATGATCTATGGCGTAAGCAGAAATGGAATGCATGGCATTGGCTATTCTAAACCAATTAGAAATGAGCCTTCTATGTCTAAAGCTAAATCCTTGTATGAATGCTTTGTTCCCTCTGGTACCATATTGCCTGATCCTTTACCTGCTAAAGTTGCTAAACACCCTCTTAAAAAGGGATCTTTCTCTATGACTAGATATCATGCAAATATTCCTTTAAAATATCATGTTGAGACACCCAAGGTGATCAGAACCTCTGGGGTAACTAACAAGAGAGGACCCAGAAAGTGGGTACCTAAGGACAAGATTATCTATGTTGCAGATATCCTTGATAGCTCCACTGAAACACCAATCATGGTATCTGGACAGTGGATGCTCGCGTCACATGACGGGAGAAAGGCGTATGTTCCGAGAGCTAAAACTTAAGCCTGGAGGCGAAGTTGGCTTTGGAGGAAATGAAAAGGGTAAAATTGTTGGTACTGGTACTATTTGTGTAGATAGTAGTCCATGCATTGATAATGTGTTATTGGTAGACGGCTTAACACATAACTTATTGTCTATAAGCCAATTAGCTGACAAGGGTTATGATGTTATATTCAATCAAAAGTCCTGCCGGGCTGTAAGTCAAATCGATGGCTCTATTCTGTTTAACAGCAAGAGGAAGAACAACATTTATAAGATCAGATTATCTGAGTTGGAGGCTCAGAATGTGAAGTGCCTTCTGTCTGTTAATGAAGAGCAGTGGGTATGGCATAGACGGTTAGGGCATGCCAGTATGAGAAAGATTTCTCAGCTGAGCAAGCTAAACCTTGTCAGGGGCTTACCCAATCTGAAGTTCGCTTCAGACGCTCTTTGTGAAGCATGTCAGAAAGGCAAATTCACAAAAGTCCCTTTCAAGGCAAAGAATGTTGTCTCAACCTCAAGGCCGTTAGAACTTCTGCATATCGACCTTTTTGGACCAGTAAAAACTGAGTCTATAGGTGGCAAGAGATATGGGATGGTTATCGTTGATGACTATAGCCGCTGGACATGGGTAAAGTTTCTAACCCGCAAGGATGAGTCTCATGCTGTGTTCTCTACCTTCATTGCTCAAGTGCAAAACGAGAAGGCTTGTAGGATTGTGCGTGTCAGAAGTGACCATGGTGGAGAGTTTGAGAATGACAAATTTGAGAGTCTGTTTGATTCCTATGGAATTGCACATGATTTCTCTTGTCCCAGAACTCCTCAACAAAATGGTGTTTTTGAGAGGAAGAACAGAACTCTTCAGGAGATGGCTAGAACCATGCTCCAAGAAACTGGCATGGCTAAGCACTTTTGGGCAGAGGCAGTAAATACAACATGTTACATTCAGAACAGAATCTCTGTGAGACCAATTCTGAATAAGACTCCTTATGAATTGTGGAAGAACATAAAACCCAACATTTCTTATTTTCATCCTTTTGGCTGTGTTTGTTATGTTCTCAATACTAAGGATAGATTGCATAAATTTGATGCTAAGTCTTCTAAGTGTCTATTACTCGGTTACTCTGAGAGATCTAAAGGTTTTAGATTTTATAATACTGATGCTAAGACTATTGAAGAATCTATTCATGTTAGATTTGACGATAAGCTTGACTCTGACCAGTCAAAGCTAGTTGAAAAGTTTGCAGATTTAAGCATTAATGTTTCTGACAAAGGCAAAGCTCCAGAGGAAGTTGAGCCAGAGGAAGATGAACCAGAGGAAGAAGCTGGTCCCTCTAACTCACAAACTCTGAAGAAGAGCAGAATCACTGCAGCTCACCCTAAGGAATTGATTCTGGGCAACAGAGACGAACCAGTCAGAACCAGATCTGCCTTCAGACCCTCTGAAGAGACCTTGCTCAGTCTGAAAGGATTGGTGTCCTTAATTGAACCCAAGTCCATAGATGAAGCTCTTCATGACAAGGATTGGATTCTGGCTATGGAAGAATAATTGAATCAATTCTCCAAGAACGATGTTTGGAGCTTAGTGAAGAAGCCTGAGAGTGTCCATGTAATTGGAACAAAATGGGTATTCAGAAACAAGCTGAATGAGAAAGGAGATGTAGTCAGAAACAAGGCAAGGCTAGTTGCTCAAGGCTACAGCCAGCAGGAAGGAATAGACTACACTGAAACATTTGCTCCAGTAGCAAGACTGGAGGCAATCAGACTGTTGATCTCCAGTAAATCACAACATAGTTCTACATCAGATGGACGTGAAGAGTGCCTTCCTAAATGGTTATATTTCAGAGGAAGTCTATGTTCATCAACCCCCAGGTTTTGAAGATGAGAAGAAACCAGACCATGTGTTCAAATTGAAGAAATCACTCTACGGTCTGAAGCAAGCTCCCAGAGCATGGTATGAGAGACTTAGCTCATTCCTTCTAGAGAATGAGTTTGTAAGGGGTAAAGTAGATACAACTCTTTTTTGCAAGACTTATAAAGATGATATCTTAATTGTGCAAATTTATGTTGATGATATTATATTTGGTTCTGCTAATCAATCTCTATGCAAAGAATTTTCTGAGATGATGCAGGCTGAATTTGAGATGAGTATGATGGGAGAATTAAAGTACTTTCTGGGAATACAAGTTGATCAAACACCAGAAGGAACATATATCCATCAGAGCAAGTACACTAAAGAACTTCTGAAGAAGTTCAATATGCTGGAATCTACAGTGGCCAAGACTCCAATGCATCCTACATGCATTCTGGAGAAAGAAGATAAAAGTGGTAAAGTATGTCAGAAGCTCTATCGTGGCATGATAGGTTCACTTCTATACTTAACTGCATCTAGGCCAGACATACTATTTAGTGTTCATTTATGTGCTCGTTTCCAATCAGATCCAAGGGAAACCCACTTAACTGCTGTTAAGAGGATCCTAAGGTATCTGAAAGGCACCACTAACCTTGACTTGATGTATAAGAAAACATCAGAGTATAAGCTTTCAGGTTACTGTGATGCTGATTATGCTGGAGATAGAACAGAGAGAAAAAGTACTTCTGGAAATTGTCAATTTCTGGGAAGCAATCTAGTCTCATGGGCAAGCAAGAGGCAATCAACCATTGCACTATCAACTGCAGAGGCAGAATATATCTCAGCAGCAATATGCAGCACTCAGATGCTCTGGATGAAACATCAGCTGGAGGATTATCAGATCCTTGAGAGCAATATCCCAATCTATTGTGATAACACTGCTGCAATCTCATTGAGTAAGAATCCTATCTTGCATTCAAGGGCAAAGCACATTGAGGTAAAGTATCACTTTATTAGAGATTATGTACAGAAGGGCGTACTTCTTCTGAAGTTTGTTGATACTGACCATCAATGGGCAGATATCTTTACAAAGCCCTTAGCAGAGGATAGATTTAATTTTATTCTGAAAAATCTGAACATGGACTTTTGTCCAGAGTGAAGATGGATCAGAACCTCTGACTATGATACTTCTTGATCAGAAGATGTCTAGTCCAGAAGGTAACTCAATCAGAGTGTGTGTACCCACTGGTACTGACTCTGAAGATAAGACAGCAACACGTGTGTCAGTATTTCTGATGCATAGTTCCTTGTGCCCGTGTGACAGTCTGTTATGATTGCGTGTAGATGTGCTTCTCTCCTGTGTGTGATTTGTGTATTTACTGTTACTATCTATCTTTAATTTTCAACCGTTGATCTTAAATTGCTTTTTGAATCAACAACGGTTATTTGTCAAAACCCACTATACACACACGATCTCTTTCACTTCCGGTTTTTACTCTCTCTCTCTCCGCTATTTCAAAACCGCTTATCCTCGTTTTCTCTCTCGATCTCTCTTCATCTTTCAACCTTCATCTTCTACCTCAAACCTTCAACCGCTTCAAAAATGGTGAGTCAGACCAGAAGAGCTACTGCAGATGCAACCCAGTTCCCTCACATGGTAGTTGGTCTAGCAACGGGTCAAAGGGGCTCTGAGAATCTGACACAAGATCAAGGTCAAGCTCAAGAGCAGATTATTCCAATTGCAGAACGGGGCTGTGCCGTTCATTGCGTTTATGCTCCTGAGGAACTTCAAGTCCTGGCAGAATGGAGATTCGACCTCGACAACCTGGCTACAAATGGGTATGATCTTCGTCTTGAAGTCCAAGTTCAAGGTTGGGGAAATTACTTCAACAGACTTCGAGGACCGGTGTATGATAAACTGATCAAGGAATTCTGGAAGCACGCCGACTGCGATGATACTCAGGTGGTATCTCACATTCTTGGAAGAAAGATCATCATCACAGAGAAGTCTTTCGTGAATTTGCTGGGTGAAGACACTGCTTTTGGGTATCGTTTCCAATTCACGGAATCGAAGCTGAAACCCAAGACGAAGGATGAGACCAACAAGGCCCTGTACACCAATTACAAACCGGGCAAGACGAATTACAAGGTGATGGACCTTCATCCCAAGCTCAGGATCTGGCACAAAATTTTGCGCCACTGCATAAACCAGAGACCAAAGGGCAGTTCCCCAGACTACATCAACTTCAACCAGAAGGCGATGTTGTTCTTCATCCAAGACCAGAAGAAGATCTGCCTTCCCTACTTCCTGTTCTCCTACTTGAAGGAATGTATCCGGAAGTCTCGTACCACTGCCTCCATCAAGTCAGCGATCAAGTATATTCCCTTCGGGAGACTTTTGTCTGATCTCTTCATTGAGAGTGGCCTCATTCAAGATCTGATAAATGCTGGATGCACAGAGGATCTGACCACCATTGTCAATGATGTCTTCACGGCAAATTCTCTAAAGAAGATGGGCCTAATCAAGAAGAAGATTGCTCCAGCACATGAAGACACATCTTCTGAGATCAGAAGTAGAAGGATGCCTCTGAATGCCTACCCTCTGTGGACACAGGCAGACAATCCTGACGCCATTAGGTGCTATGTTGAAGACCTAAGGGCTCAAGGATTCGAAATTGATCTCGAGGACTTCTTCAGCAGACTGCCGCCAGCTCCAGAGTTTCCTTCTCCTCCCAAGAAGAAAGTTCAGAGGAAGATGATCCTAGAAGAATCTTCTGAGGAATCAGATGTCCCTCTGATCAAAAAGAAGAAGGCTGGTCAATCCAAGAGAAAGCAAGATGAAACCAGGAAGCCTGATGATGGTGATGATGGTGATAATGAGGATGGTCCTCCTAAGAAGAAGAAGAAGCAGGTCAGAATTGTGGTGAAGCCTACTCGGGTGGAACCAGCTGCTGAAGTGATCAGACGGATTGAAACTCCTGCTAGAGTGACAAGATCATCAGCACATTCAAGTAAGTCTGCAATTGCTTCTGATGATGATTTGAACTTATTTGATGCACTCCCCATTTCAGCCCTGCTCAAACAATCTTCAAATCCCCTCACTCCTATTCCTGAGTCCCAACCAGCTGCACAAACCACCTCTCCACCACATTCCCCAAGGTCTTCGTTCTTTCAACCTTCCCCTACTGAAGCACCTCTCTGGAATTTGCTCCAGAACCAACCCTCTAGGTCAGAAGAACCTACCTCTCCCATTACCATTCCGTACAACCCATTAACTTCTGAACCCATCATTCATGAACAACCAGAGCCTACCCAAACAGAACCTAGACCCAGAACCTCTGATCACTCTGTCCCAATAGCATCAGAACGACTGGCTCTCAGACCCACGGATATAGACTCTTCCACAGCCCTTACACCTGTATCCTTCCCAACCAATGTTGCTGACTCTTCTCCCTCCAATAACTCTGAATCCATTAGAAAATTGATGGAGGTCAGAAAAGAAAAGGTGTCTACTTTAGAAAAGTATTATCTCACTTGTCCAAGCCCTAGGAGATATCCTGGCCCTAGACCTGAACGTCTAGTTGACCCAGATGAACCTATCTTGGCCAATCCTTTACATGAGGCAGACCATTTGGCTCAACAAGCTCACCCTGCCCCTGACCAACAAGAGCCTATTCAACCAGAACCTGAACCAGAACAATCTGTGTCTAACCAATCCTCGGTTAGATCACCCCATCCTCTGGTTGAAACTTCAGAACCTCACCTTGGAACCTCTAAACCCAATGCTCAAATGTTTAACATTGGCTCTCCACAAGGTGCCTCTGAAGCTCACAGCAGCAATCACCCAGCCTCTCCTGAAACCAACCTCTCCATAATTCCTTACACTCACCTCCGCCCCACATCTCTCTCTGAGTGCATCAATATTTTCTATCATGAAGCCTCTTTGATGCTACGCAATGTGCACGGTCAGACTGACCTAAGTGAGAATGCTGAACGTGTGGCTGATGAGTGGGACACTCTGGGCACTTGGCTGGTGGCTCAAGTTCCAATTATGATGCAGCTCCTGCATGCAGAGGGAAGTCAGAGGATTGAGGCTGCAAAGCAAAGGTTTGCTAGAAGGGTGGCTCTTCATGAACAAGAACAGAGACATAAGCTTCTTGAAGCTATTGACGAAGCTCAGAGAAAGAAAGAACAAGCAGAAGAAGCTGCACGTCAAGCAGCAGCTCAAGCTGAACAAGCCAGATTAGAGGCAGAACGAATTGAAGTTGAGGCTGAAGCTCTTAGATGCCAAGCACTTGCACCAGTAGTTTTTACTTCTGCTGCTTCTGCTTCCATTCCAGCTCCTCAATCTGCTCAGAATGTTCCTTCCGGTTCTACTCAGTCAAGCTCGTCCAGACTCGACATCATGGAACAGCGTCTTGACACTCATGAATCCATGCTAATTGAAATGAAGCACATGATGATGGAACTTCTGCGTCGAACTGATAAACCCTAGTTTTAGGATCTCTTCGCTTTTCTTTTTCTTTAACGTTGTTTTATTTTGTTAACTTCTGTTTCTTTTTACTTATTTATTCTACTTTGTTCGTTTGTGGTTATCTATGCCTATCTATATATATATTTTTGTCACATATGTTTGCAAAAATCTTTTTATTCATAATCTCTTTATGTTTACATCATACATTCTTTCCCTAAAGTCTAGAATGGAGGATCCCTCCTCATTCTTCTGCACTCCTGGCGCTGCTCTGACCTATCCTTCTCCAGACGCTCCAGTGCATACTGGATGTTGCTGAGCCTGTCTCTTAGCTCATCCCTCTCCAGAATCTCTTCTGCAGTCTTGAGCTTCTCTTCCAAGATCTCTTTTTCTTCCAGCAGCTTGAGTTCAAGCCGGCTGAGTTCTTGCACCTCCTCCACGAAGGCAAGAAATTCCCTCAGGTCTCTCTTCAACTCTGGACGCAGGTCCTCCTCCAGCAGTGTCCGTGTCAGCTCCGAGATGGTCGTTGTACCCTCTGGATGCCTGATGTTCAGGAACAAGTCCTCCTCGAAGGCCTTCTTCCTCAGCTCTTCTAGTGCTACGATGTATGATGCCATTTTTTTTTCCTTACTGAAAATTGTTCGAGTTGTGAAGCTTACCTCTCTCTCCCACTCTTTATATAGGCTTCACTTTCTCTCTGAAAGTTAATGCTCCTACAGTTTCTCGAGGTTAAGTTCTTGGTAACTGACCCTTCTCTTTACTCCATTGACCGGTGGTAAACGTTCTTCTCTTGCATTAACTCTTCTATTTATTTTGCCTAACTCTGATTCTTGCATCGTTTTCATTTTCTTTAAACTTAGACCTTCTCTAAGGGGGAGTACCTTGTACTTCAAGCTAAGTTTTTCACACCCCAAGCTTTTTGCTTATGACAAAAAGGGGGAGTAAACCCAGTTTTTGATGTGTAAGATGTGTTAGTGTGATTTATTTTTTCTTTTGGAGAATTTAAGAGTTCCACCTTTATGACCATAGATGTGTCACAGGGCAAATACAAGGAATACATTTCACTTCTTCTGAAGTGATTCCAAGTTGACTCTGATACCCAAGACTCTGATACCTTGTCCGTGACTCTGATTACTTATGCGCTCTGATTACTCGATTTTCATCTATGTCATAAGTTTTTCACTCTGAACTCTTATATCATTTAGCACAGAATCTAGACTTTACTAACGTTTTCATCAAGTATTAGATTCAGGGGGAGCTAAGCTCAGAATCAAGCAGTGACTTGAATTCAGAATGAGCAAGATAAACTATTCACATCAGGATAAGTCTTATTCTATATATCTAAACTCTGAGTGAATTCAGTTTAATGTTTAAGAATTGTTCATCAAAAATCTTAGTTTTGTCATCATCAAAAAGGGGGAGGTTGTAAGATCAAGTTTTGATCTAGTAGTACAACTCTATGTTTTGATGATTACAAGTTAACCTTTTGATATGAACAATTGTGGTACACTAACGTGTTTTTCTGAGTGTGCCATTTACAGGCTCTGACCTCAACTCAATCTCACACAAATCAGAAGCACTGTGTATAAAGAGCAACCCAAGCAACGCTTTCGCATTCACCATGTTCAGTATGAACAGTGGAAAAGCTTCAGAAGTTCTGAAGTTATACAAACTCTGATGTGGACTCAGTCACTAGAAGCTCTGAAGATCCAGAAAGTCTGATAACCAAGAAACACTGAAGGCTCAGATATTCTGATGGTGTAGAAGACTCTGAAGATCCAGAAGCTGATTAGTGAAATTCTGTTGTCCAGAAGCAAGATACTCTGAAGACCATGTTCTTCCCTCTGAGTTCAGAATCAGAAGAAACAATGGTCAGAGGATCTGGGCTTTCCCTCTGACTCTGATCAACCGGCTTCACAAGTTCCAATATGAAGCATTCCCCTGATCAGAAGTCTCCTAGGTTTAAAGGTCAAGTCGCTATCCAAGTACCAAAGCAACTGTACCTTACTGACGACCTACCTAACAGTCTCAGACATAGCAGAAGCTGGATTTTCCAGAACTGCCCTCCAACGGTAGCATTTTCCATGCAACGCTCAACCCTAATCCTTGGAGTATATAAAGAGGCTGAAGACTGAAAGAAACGGCTAGAAGCATTCACATACGCGCAAGACATATTCAAATTCTTCTAAGCTTTCTTTCATCTGAAATTCATTGAGTTTACTATTAGCTTTTTAGAAGCAAATCTCTTGTAAACAATTCTTTGATAAACAGTTTGTTTAGTTCCTTTAGGAGATCAAGGCTGATCGGATCCTAGAGAAGACTAAGAGAGTGAATCTTAGTGTGAGCTAAGTCAGTGTAATTGTTAGTCACTTGTAGGTTTCAAGTGCAGTTGTAACTCTTACCTGATTAGTGGATTGCCTTCATTCTAAGAAGGAAGAAATCACCTTAACGGGTGGACTGGAGTAGCTTGAGTGATTTATCAAGTGAACCAGGATAAAATCCTTGTGTGCTTTTCTATCTCTTATCTTTAGCACTTAAGTTCTCGAAAGATTTGTCAAAATCTTTAAGGTGGAAGTTTTATACTGAAAACGTTATTCAAACCCCCCCTTTCTACCGTTTTTCATACCTTCACCCACATCTGAAACAGGTCGTCTCCCTGTTCAAAGTCTGATCTCCAGAACCACTAGCAGTACCCGCCATGGGTCTATAAGATCCTGAGGCAAACCCTCTCCCAGCAGGACGTTGATACGGCCCCCTGTTCTGAAATTTCCCTTTGCCTTGAAAGTTTTGAGAGCCGGACCTCATCGGCCCTCCAGTTCCAGCACGGTTCAACCTCCTATTCTTCATCAGCTCCACTTCTGTGGCCTTCTCAACCAACGACTGAAAGCGTATGATTCCTAATGGCCTCACCGAGTCCTCGATATCAGGTCTCAGTCCATTAACAAAGCGCTTACACACGTAGCGCTCATCAACATGATCGTTGAAAAATTGGAAATGCTTCGCCAGCGATTCCAACTTGGAAGCAAATTCAGGTACAGACATACCTCCTTAGCGCAGTGTCAGAAACTGTGCCTCCCGCTCATCCCGAGCACTAGTTGGAAAATACTTTTCCAAGAACGCAGTTCGAAAGGAGTTCTAGTTGATCTCCTCATGATTGGCTTCCATAATCCCCCTGGTGCCTTTCCCCCAGTACTCAGCATCACTGAGCAGCAGATAAGTTGCCATGCCCACCTTGGCACCCTCAACAGTTTGCAATACACCGAATATCTTCTCGATTTCCTGGATCCAGAGATCCGCTTTGTCCGGGTTAGTACTACCCGAGAACTTTGGTGGATCTTGTCTCTGACGCTGATGCTGATCACGTGCCTCCTCAGTCGCACGTCTCATAGCATTATCATTTGCCTGTGCAGTCACAGCTTGGGCCATAGTGGCCATCATCTCAGCTAATTGGTTAGTGTTCACCATGTTATGTTAAGTCAAACAAACAGTTAGTACTCATCATAAGATAGCATCTAACATAACTATACAATATGATTAAGCAATAACTTCAATCAATTCTAAGCGAAAAATCGCTTGCAGACAATCAATTTTCACTCTTTGCAGAGTCACACAACCTAGCACAGAAGACCTATTCCCCAAAGACTCCCGAAAGACTCGAAAAGCTCTGATACCACAATGTAAGACCCCGATTTCGGTGGCGTCACTTTTGTAACCAAAAGGAAATTAAAGCGGAAAAACGTGAATATTTTTTTTCGATTTGTTTAAATAATAAAACTAAAGACTTAATGAAATAAAACTCAACAACAAAAAGTAACATGACTAATGTACAATATAATTACAGCCCCCGCTGTAAGTAGCAAACCACGTCACGAGTAACCTCCAGTGACGGGAAGTAACAGAAAGTAACGCCCGTAGGCAATATGTACAATCCAAAAGGAAAGGTCAAGTGTCCGCAACACAATCCCTCAAAAATGAGAATAAGTCAGCCCAAACGGCCTAAAACAAGACCCCCTAGTCCAACCAACTCTCTGTGATTTTCGTAGAGAAACCACAGAAAAAGCTATCGGCAGGAAACAACCCTGTCCCCAAATGTAACATGACGGTCAGAGCTAAGACTCTACTCCTACACTAATCCTGTCTCGAGGAGCTCACACCAGCACTCAAAACTACATGCTAGCCTGATCGTCGTTCGAATCTGAATCCAGAACGACTAAGTCAATGTACACCATCCTCCCTTCTCTCGCTATCGCGATGTGTAACGCCCTGATTTCTCGAGTGTCACACAGTAACCAACTTTCACAAATAATTTTCGCCGATTTCATTACTTATCTTGATTAGGTGATAAAAGATCATTTTCTCTTTAGAAAACTCTTGAATACCACGTTTTAGAAAACTCATTAATGTTTCTCCGATTTACAGCTTTAACCAGAAACAGCGGATCAATGAAAAACGGTTTGAATCAAATTCATGAACGGATTCGAACACAATCTATCACTGTCATAAAACCAACTGTAAATAAAAGAAATGCCGTGTCCACACCCAAAGGTGGAAAAACCACGGTGAAAGTAAACTGTGTACATCAAATAATCAAAGTTTCCATAAAGCTTAACAAAATTAAAGTAAGGTTCTAAAATGAATGCTCCCTCTCATAGGGTCCCCCAGCATGGCAATATCAATCACTCGTCGAGCCAACCGCACTGCCTCTGGCGTTTCTTCACAGGAGCCCTATCCTCCGGTGCATCTCCACGCCCCTCCGTCTCGGCATCCCTAGGTGCATCAACTGCTGCAACATACCGTGGAGCAAAGTCCTCCATAGGCTCTGCAGGGACTGGAAGGGACTCGAGAGGCGGAGCTGGAAAGTCATCAAGGCGTGCCCACCAATCGGGTGCCCCGAGCGCCCGTGAAGAAACCTCCCCTCCAGCAATGCTCTGTGGAGAGTTCGAGCACGAACCCTCGTCTTCCAGTTGGTGGAATCTAGCAGGCGGATAGGGCATATCAATGACTCCCCCTTCAATCGTTCGGACCTCCACCAAGTTTCCGTCCCTGTCCATACCCATGAAGCTCACATCCCCGACATAGACTTTTCGAGTCCCGGAGGAGTCGGCTCTCTATGCCCGATCGTCAAGTTGACTATCAAGTCTCAGTGTCCAGTGATGGACGTGCGTCGTCGTCGTGGACGTCATCTACCCCCCCCCCCCCAAATAACACATAACACAAAAGCAGGGTCAGGTCTAAAAGAAAAACACATAGCAAGATAAATATAATGTTTCAACTTCCAAATTAAATAATTAATCCTTTCACATTAGGGTTCCTATAGTTAGTAGATCATCGAACGAAACCTCACTTCACACAACCCACCAAAACTTCCATGGCCATCTTCGTGCTTCCGCAGAGGCACGGCTATCACGGTGATCGCAGTCAACCAATTCACGTGGAGCCGCAATGATCCACAAAAGCTCACGGTGACCGCCGTCAACCAAATCACGTGAAGCCACACCGGCCCACAAGGTTCACGGGAGACCGCAGTCAACCCAAATAACTCCCTCGCGTGCAAGGTACCATCGTTCTCATGGTCCATAGTCTCACTAGATCTATGTCCAATAAATTTCATTCACAATCTTCTTGCAAGCGAGTAAATCACATTCACTTTGTATTTAAGGCTCTAAAGTCAGTCCTAGAGTCTTCTCAACTTTAATAACAATGATAAACATGACGACAATAGATATTCACAACACCAATGGGAATTACAGCTAAGTGAGCGACCCATGGTTCCTCAGTCAGGCAATATTCATATAGCATAGGTATTCATAATCATATTCACATGCTTTTCATACACATAACTCATGCCAAATTATTCAAGCAAAGCCTCAAACGACTTGAGCATGGAATCAAAGAAAGAAACGCTCCGAACCCCTCGGAATAGGGTTCGGCCGAACCCACTTTAGGCTCTAGGGTTTTCAATTTTTTTTTTCTTTCTTTCTTTCATTCCCATACCAGCCTTTGTCCAGCCCCAAACATCAACATGTTCACCCAAAAATTCCAGAATTAAACATTCATCATTAACCATGTTGAAACAAGCACAATATGATCCAAAATTAGCAAGTAGTCATGGGGTTTATGCATGAGATCATAGAACAATAGCAAGCACATCAAATGAAGGTTAATAGGCATGTATTTCACTGTACAAATTTCCATCAACAAACATATTCCGAAAACATCATGTGAAAACCTTCAAGATCAATCCATAATCAGAACAAAACATGGCAAGACTCCCTAGAGACCCTACCCAATTCCTAGGACGAGCCCTTACCTTGCTAGTTGGGAAAAGAAAAGGGATGAAAAGGTGATCAAGAGCTGCTGTCCAGGTCTCTTTCTCCTCTCCTACTCGAGCTCTCTCTCTCGCAGGCCTCCCTCTTTCTCTCACGCGCGCACAAGGTGGTTGTGGTGGCTTGGTCGGCGGCGGCTAAGGGTGCAAGGGGTGGTTCTCTCACTCCTTTTCTCTTCTGTTTTCTTTACGTAAGGAGTGCAAGGGTTTCTGTTTCAGAACTGAATGGAAAAGAAACTAGTTTCCCCCCCTTTACCCCTCTTGAACCCGCAACACACACAACCTAGTGGGCTAGGGTTTCAATTTTCTTTTCAAGCCCGAACCATGCCCAAACCCTTGACTCATCAATTTAGCTCTTAATCTGGTCTAAACTCAATTAAAACCCAAGTCCTTTTATGTGAAAACAGAAGCAAATTCGGAATTAGAATAAAAGCAACTCAATTAATTCGCTGGTACTGTACAGCCTTAACGACAGTCACTAAAACGCGAATATCTTAAGCTGCAGAGGTTGGATGGACGAGAAATAACTTGGAGATTTTTTTAGACTTAAAGGGCTACAACTCTCATGAAGGAAGGTTTCCCAAATGAAGTCGTTAAGACCCTCTAAAAAGTCCCACAAGTTGACAGTTCTAATCTGCCAGTTATCAAACATTAGCTAAAACTCCAATTTTATTCAAACTTTCATAAAATTGTTCCAAATTGAACTTAGGGCCTTACAATACCACCCCCCTTAAAATAGTTTCGCCCTCGAAACTTAAGGGTTTACAAATAAATCGGGATGTGACTCCCGCATCTTATCCTCTAACTCCCAGGTCGCATCACTGGTTTCTTGGTTCCACACGACCTTCACTAAAGGTACCCCCTTGTTGCTTAAGCGCTTTATGCTTCGGTCGACGATCTTGATGGGTGGCACCTCCATTGTCAGATCATCTCTCAGCTGTATATCATCTGGCGTAATCACATGCGAATCATCTGCCATGTACTTCCGCAACTGCGACACATGAAGAACGTCATGGATGTTGGATAGAAACGGTGGTAGGGCGATCCTGTACGCCACCGATCCAACTCGCTCCGTGATCCGGTACGGCCCAATAAACTTCGGAGTAAGCTTCTTGGACTTGATTGCCCTTCCGACACCTGTCATCGGGGTAACCCGCAAGAAGACATGGTCTCCGGCATGAAATTCCAACTCCTTTCGTCGGTTGTCGGCGTAACTCTTTTGGCGACTCTGCGCGGTTCTCATCTTTTCCTGAATTCTCCTGACTTCCTCGGTGGTCTGTTGCACCAATTCCGGGCCAATCACCAAATTTTCTCCATCTTGATGCCAGCATAAGGGCGTACGACACCTCCGACCGTACAAAGCTTCGTAAGGTGCCATGCCGATGCTCGCATGGAAACTATTGTTGTAAATGAATTCGATCAATGGCAGCATCTCATCCCAACTGCCCTTGTGATCCAACACACAGGCCCGTAGCAAATCTTCCAGCGACTGGATTGTCCTCTCTGTCTGCCCATCGGTTTGCGGATGATAGGCAGAGCTCAATCTCAACTTAGTTCCGAGGGCCTGCTGCAAGGCTCCCCAAAAGTGAGAGGTAAACCTCGGATCTCTGTCTGACACGATGCTGGTCGGCACACCATGCAGACGCACAACCTCAGCCACATAAATCTCCGCCAATTTCTCCACCTTGTACTTCAGGTTGATCGGGATAAAATGAGCGGTCTTTGTCAAACGATCAACAACAACCCAAATTGCATCGAATTTCCTCCGAGTTAAAGGTAAAGCCGTCGTGAAGTCCATAGAAATACTGTCCCACTTCCACTCTGGGACATCTAGTGGTTGCAGCTTCCCTGCGGGCTTCTGATGCTCTACCTTCGCTTTCTGACATGTCAAGCAAGTAGAAACATACTCAGCAACCTGCTTCTTCATCCCAGGCTACCAGAAGTGAAGTTTCAAGTCCTGATACATCTTGTTCATTCCGGGATGGATACTCAACCTACTCTTATGCCCTTCATCCAGGATCAATCTTCTCATTTCTGCATCGTTAGGCACACATATTCGTCCCTTGCATCGCAAAATATTGTCATTTCCAATAGAGAACTCTGGTGCCTTTCCCTGAGTCACACGGTTTCGCCACTCAGCTATCCCTTCATCAGTCTCTTGTCTAGACTTGATCTCTTCCAAGAGTCCACTTGACACCGTCACCATTCTGAAACTCAGTTTTCCTGGCGCGAGCTTAACGTCCAAGCTCAGATCTCGGAAAGCCTCCAACAGTTCTAACTCCTTGACCATCATTGAGGACACATGTATAGCCTTCCGGCTGAGAGCGTCGGCTACGACATTGCTTTTCCCCGGATGGTACTATAGAGTGAACTCATAGTCCTGCAGGAATTCCATCCACCTCCGCTGCCTCATGTTCAGATCCTTCTGATCAAATAAGTACTTTAAGCTCTTATGATCGCTGTAGATCGTGAACGTACTGCCATAGAGGTAGTGTCTCCAAATCTTGAGAGCATAAACTATGGCAGCCAACTCGAAGTCATGTGTGGGGTAGTTCTTCTCATGAGTCTTCAACTGCCTTGAAGCATAGGCAATTGCCTTCTTGTCCTGCATCATCACGCATCCCAACCCGTTGTGTGACGCATCACAATACACATCATAAGGTTCTCCTTCTTTGGGTAAAGCTAGTATGGGTGCGGTGGTCAGCCGCTTCTTCAACTCCTGGAAACTAGCCTCACACTTCTCCGTCCACGCAAACGGTTGATTCTTCTTTGTCAACTGGGTCAACGGCGAAGTCAACTTTGCGTAATCTTTGACGAATCGTCTATAGTAGCCAGCAAGCCCAACAAAGCTTCTGATGTCGCTTGTTGTCTTTGGTTGCTCCCATGACAGAATCGTCTCGATCTTGCTAGGGTCCACTGCCACACCCTGACTTGATATGACATGCCCCAAAAATTTCACCTCCTCCATCCAAAACTCACACTTTGAGCCGTTCGCATACAGCTGTTTCTCCCGCAATACGCCCAACACTTGACGCAAATGCCCTTCATGCTCCTCTCTACTCTTCGAGTAGATCAGAATGTCATCAATGAACACTACCACGAACTTGTCCAGAAATGGTCTGAACACTCTGTTCATGTAGTCCATAAACACTGCGGGTGCATTAGTAACTCCAAACGGCATCACAAGATATTCATAATGCCCGTATCGAGTCCTGAATGCGGTTTTCTGGATGTCAGATTCCCTAACTCGGATCTGATGGTATCCTGACTTAAGGTCTATCTTCGAGAAAATCACCGCTCCTCTAAGTTGATCCATTAAGTCGTCTATCCGAGGCATCGGATAACGGTTCTTCACAGTTACCTTGTTGAGCTGTCGGTAGTCCACACATAGTATGGACCTCCCGTCCTTCTTCTTTACCAACAACACTAGCGCTCACAAATGCACACAATCGTACACCTTGGGGCGCAAAAAGGGATTCCAAAGCTCACTCTTCCTTCGATTGACATTCCATCAAACGATCTCAGAGTTCAAACATATTAATATAATCAAACAGTTAGTCTCAAGTATCAAGGCAATGATACTAATCAGACAATCTCACAGTCAAGCAAACATCTTAGCAAACAAGTCTACCCAATCTCACCGCGAAGCTTTGAAAAACATCTTTATCAAAAAAACAAAAACACCAACAAGTTTGGAAACTCGTAAGCCCAAAACCCTTAGTGCTCTGGTTTCTCAACCGGAGCTCTGATACCACAATGTAACGCCCCGATTTCTCGAGTGTCACACAGTAACCAAATTTCACAAATAATTTTCGCCGATTTCATTACTTATCTTGATTAGGTGATAAAAGATCATTTTCTCTTTAGAAAACTCTTGAATACCACGTTTTAGAAAACTCATTAATGTTTCTCCGATTTACAGCTTTAACCAGAAACAGGGGATCAATGAAAAACGGTTTGAATTAAATTCATGAACGGATTCGAACACAATCTATCACTGTCATAAAACCAACTGTAAATAAAAGAAATGTCGTGTCCACACCCAAAGGTGGAAAAACCACGGTGAAAGTAAACTGTGTACATCAAATAATCAAAGTTTCCATAAAGCTTAACAAAGTTAAAGTAAGGTTCTAAAATGAATGCTCGCTCTCATAGGGTCCCCCAGCATGGCAATATCAATCACTCGTCGAGCCAACCGCACTGCCTCTGGCGTTTCTTCACAGGAGCCCTGTCCTCCGGTGCATCTCCACGCCCCTCCGTCTCGGCATCCCTAGGTGCATCAACTGCTGCAACATACCGTGGAGCAAAGTCCTCCATAGGCTCTACAGGGACTGGAAGGGACTCGAGAGGCGGAGCTGGAAAGACATCAAGGCGTGCCCACCAATCGGGTGCCCCGAGCGCCCATGAAGAAACCTCCCCTCCAGCAATCCTCTGTGGAGAGTTCGAGCACGGACCCTCGTCTTCCAGTTGGTGGAATCTAGCAGGCGGATAGGGCATATCAATGACTCCCCCTTCAATCGTTCGGACCTCCACCAAGTTTCCGTCCCTATCCATCACCATGAAGCTCACATCCCCGACATAGACTTTTCGAGTCCCGGAGGAGTCGGCTCTCTAGGCCCGATCGTCAAGCTGACTATCAAGTCTCAGTGTCCAGTGATGGATGTTCGTCGTCGTCGTGGACGTCATCTACCCCCCCCCCAAATAACACATAACACAAAAGCAGGGTCAGGTCTAAAAGAAAAACACATAGCAAGATAAATATAATGTTTCAACTTCCAAATTAAATAATTAATCCTTTCACATTAGGGTTCCTATAGTTAGTAGATCATCGAACGGAACCTCACTTCACACAACCCACCAAAACTTCCATGGCCATCTTCGTGCTTCCGCAGAGGCACGGTTATCACGGTGATCGCAGTCAACCAATTCACGTGGAGCCGCAATGATCCACAAAAGTTCACGGTGACCGCAGTCAACCAAATCACGTGAAGCCACACCGGCCCACAAGGTTCACGGGAGACCGCAGTCAACCCAAATAACTCCCTCGCGTGCAAGGTACCATCGTTCTCATGGTCCATAGTCTCACTAAACCTATGTCCAATAAAATTTCATTCACAATCTTCTTGCAAGCGAGTAAATCACATTCACTTTGTATTTAAGGCTCTAAAGTCAGTCCTAGAGTCTTCTCAACTTTAATAACAATGATAAACATGACGACAATAGATATTCACAACACCAATGGGAATTACAGCTAGGTGAGCGACCCATGGTTCCTTGATGACCCGGGTTTATATGATGTTTTTAGGGTTTTTCTTTGTTAGTTTTGAGTCTTTTTCTTATGTCTCATATAGTGTTTCATGCATTCTCATGCATTTTAACTTTTATTTGTGCATTTGCATTAGTTTAGTAATTTTGTAGTTTTATAAGGACTTTAGTTGCATTTTAGTATAGTTTTGAGTCTTTTGTAATTGTCATTAGTTTTGAGTCCCTTGTGCAATTAAAATGGTTGGTATTCTTGATATTTTTCCTTGAGCTTTGATGAGAGTAATCAGGTCTGAAACTGAAGAAGAAGGAAGGTCAAGAAGCTTGGTGAATTGAAGGGAGACTTAAAGAGGCATAAAGAGGAGTTAAAATGAAGATCAAGGGACTTTCCAGCGAGTCTGAGCGCTTAGGCATGCTCCATTGGCGCCTAGGCGCCAATTGCCCTGTTCCAGAAATTGGAATTGGCGCCTAGGCGCTCTGAATTGGCGCTCAGGCGCTCTGGAATTGGCGCTCAGGCGCTCTGAATTGGCGCCTAGGCGCCAATTACCTTCCAGGGGCCATATTTTCAGCATGAATTGGCGCTCAGGCGCTCTTAATTGGCGCCTGAGCGCCCGGAACAGCCCAAACTCGGGATTTTTGCCTATAAATAGGATTTTAGTCATTTTCTTTTGTAATCTTTGATACTACTTTCATTTTTACATAAACTCAGAGGTAGAGGAGCATCTAGGAGAGTGTGAGAGGGCTTCTAAGCTTGTAATTCTGGTTTTTAGCCAAGCATGGCTCTTGCCATGCTTGACTAATCTCTCTTCTTTTGCTTTGGATTTCTTTGTAAGACTTTTTATATTTGAGTTATAATCTTAAGTTCTTTCCCACATGTTCTTCTTCTTCCCTTGAATCCCATTTTCTGAATTTCAATCTAAGCTTGTATGCATGCTTGCTTTATACTATTCTATAATCAGAACGGAAGTTTGTTATAGATTAGGGAACCGATTTGGGATTACCCCTTCTATACTTGCTACTAGGAATAGAGGAAGGGTTGGGGTTTGATGGCCTGAATTTGCATGATCTAAAACCTCATATAAATGACTAAGTACACAAGGAATTGGGCTTAGCTTTTAGTTTGAGAGAATTGCTTATGTGAGGAATCAATAAGTGAGTAACTAGGCTATATCATCAAGGAGAGATCCATGAGAACATGTGCATAGAATGATGTGCTTAAATTGACTAGTTGAACAAGAACCCAAAGCATGTTATTTTCTGAATTGTCTTTTTATTTTTCTTTTTCCTTATTACTACTGCAACATGTCTCTTATTCAATAATACAAACCTTCATACTCAAGGCTTAAGCTGAATTTAGTCACTCACAATCCCTGTGGTTCAATATTTAAAACCGGGTGGATTCGTACACTTGCGGATTTACCAACATTCCTTAGTCAGGCAATATTCATATAGCATAGGTATTCATAATCATATTCACATGCTTTTCATACACATAACTCATGACAAATTATTCAAGCAAAGCCTCAAACGACTTGAGCATGGAATCAAAGAAAGAAACGCTCCGAACCCCTCGGAATAGGGTTTGGCCGAACCCACTTTAGGCTCTAGGGTTTTCAATTTTTTTTTTCTTTCTTTCTTTCATTCCATACCAGCCTTTGTCCAGCCCCAAACATCAACATGTTCACCCAAAAATCCCAGAATTAAACATTCATCATTAACCATGTTGAAACAAGCACAAAATGATCCAAAATTAGCAAGTAGTCATGGGGTTTATGCATGAGATCATAGAACAATAGCAAGCACATCAAATGAAGGTTAATAGGCATGTATTTCACTGTACAAATTTCCAGCAACAAACATATTCCCAAAACATCATGTGAAAACCTTCAAGATCAATCCATAATCACAACAAAACATGGCAAGACTGCCTAGAGACCCTACCCAATTCCTAGGACCAGCCCTTACCTTGCTAGTTGGGCAAAGAAAAGGGATGAAAAGGTGATCAAGAGCTGCTGTCCAGGTCTCTTTCTCCTCTCCTACTCGAGCTCTCTCTCTCGCAGGCCTCCCTCTTTCTCTCACGCGCGCACAAGGTGGTTGTGGTGGCTTGGTCGGCGGCGGCTAAGGGTGCAAGGGGTGGTTCTCTCACTCCTTTTCTCTTCTGTTTTCTTTACGTAAGGAGTGCAAGGGTTTCTGTTTCAGAACTGAATGGAAAAGAAACTAGTTTCCCCCCCTTTACCCCTCTTGAACCCGCAACACACACAACCTAGTGGGCTAGGGTTTCAATTTTCTTTTCAAGCCCGAACCATGCCCAAACCCTTGACCCATCAATTTAGCTCTTAATCTGGTCTAAACTCAATTAAAGCCCAAGTCCTTTTATGTGAAAACAGAAGCAAATTCGGAATTAGAATAAAAGCAACTCAATTAATTCGCTGGTACTGTACAGCCGTAACGACAGTCACTAAAACGCGAATATCTTAAGCTACAGACGTCGGATTGACGCGAAATCACTTGGAGAATTTTTTAGACTTAAAGGGCTACAACTCTCATGAAGGAAGGTTTCCCAAATGAAGTCGTTAAGACCCTCTAAAAATTCACACAAGTTGACAGTTCTAATCTGCCAGGTTAAACATTAGCTAAAACTCCAATTTTATTCAAACTTTCATAAAATTGTTCCAAATTGAACTTAGGGCCTTACACGATGCGCTCCTGTGCTGGCCTCACGGGCTTAGGCCCGAACCATGATCATCAATGACAGCAACAGTAGGTGAGCTAGACTCCGCAGAAGTCCCTCCCACAGGCTCCTCCTCTGAGGTGTCCTCATCATCCGAAGATGACGGTGGTGGTGGTGCTCCTACACCGGGTCCGCAGTGCACGCCGGGTGGTAGGTTGAAGCTGACAGTGTATCTCCTCAGCACTCCTTCCGTGAAGTGTCCCAGTCGGTCGACACGGTCCTCCATGATCCTCCCCGAGTACGTCGCTCGGTGGCCAGCGGGGTCGACCACCCATGAGCCGGGTTCATCCTGATCTAACATCTCGAATCTAGTCCCCCCGAAGGGTGAACCATCGTGAACCAGTCCGCCATGGACATCTGACAATGGGCGTAGTCCGCCAAAGCACACACAGAAGACGCGAGGGTCAACTCCAAAGAATTATGTAAGTAGTAACTCCAATAGATACAGTTTAAGGGATAGCTACTTAGGCTTATAAGTTAGAGATAGCATCATAGAGTTGTATATTTCACAATGAATATAACGATAATAATAACAATTAACATGCATGAAATAGATTAACAAGTATCAATCACACTCAGCAACTAAGTCAGTATGCATGTTGCATGAATGCAATGCCGATTGACAAGATGCATTCCGGAGGGATGGGCATCAACGAGTCAGCCCTAACACCAGCCACGGTGGGACCATTTCTGCTCGCGTGTCTCTTATACCAAACAAAGTGTAGTCAGATCAGCAGTGAACCCGAAGGTCTGTCATTTCTGTCTGCTACGAAGAATCACCGCAGTGTTCTTATATGGAAATCCGGGTCTTATGACCATTTTGGAATCCACCGAGGTCCGGTATCCCGCCGTGTATTAACCTCAAAATGTGTGCATGAATGCAAAGTGATTAGCCAAACAACGTCTCCGACCTCACTCGACACGTCGCCACGTGTTCTAGCTAACTTATTGTCTCGAAAAAAATACCCTAAGGTAAAAGTCGATTCTGCGACAAAAGACAATTAATCATAAAAATAGTGCAATCACTCATGATAACTTCTCGAGTCATCTATACTTTCACGAAGTCTCACGCTTCAGTGAAATCTCACACATTCACGAAGTCTCACGCTTCAGTGAAGTTTTATGCTTTCACGAGGTCTCATGCCTCAGTGAATTTACACACTTGCACGAAGTCTCACGCTTCAGTGAAGTCCCATGCTTTCACGAGGTCTCACGCCTCAGTGAAGCTTCTCGGCTCATCCCTTGGATGGCTAAATAAACTGCTCAAAGAGCGAAGGAGAATCAACATACTCAGAAACTTATAGTTTCCCCAAAACTTGGATTCGACGACACTTCTCATTTTCCAAAACTAATATTCAAATCCTAAGCTTTCATCCAAGATTGTTATCATTATTTAAAGGTTTAGAGGTTGTTTAATGTATTATGAATTTTCCTTGTAAAATAATTTCCCTTTAGTTTTATCGCAATCTTATGAGTTTCAAAGATCCCATAATCCCAAATAACTCCCAGAGAATGTCTCGATCCGCTAAAACAATAACAAGGCCCGAATCTCCGTTCGTCCCGTCAAACTTTCCCAAAATCTCATAATAAATTTGGCATAACATGCCCGTTATCCTCACTCTGATGTACAACAGATATATGTGTAATAGCATAGTTAAATTAGCACAGTCCAGCAATCATGGCACATATATCAACACATCCTAGATTAACCATGTAGCACATAGCATATAGCACAATATCACACATCCTAGATTAGCCATTTAGCACATAGCATGTGAATCAATCTCAAAAACAGTACAAAGATGAATAATCATCATTGTCAGCCGAAGCCTCAGAAAACATTTCCCAGTCAAACACAAATAAGTGCATAAACAGTAAATCAAGTCGAATGCGTCGACACCTAAAGCATTAACTAATAGTTTAGTGAGTAGCCCTCACCTATAGTTCCTCCAGGGTTATCCTCGAACGTTCCTTCACACTCTACGCCTTCCTCTTCTGGAAATTCTTCAAAGGAACCTTAAAGCAATAAATCACAGAATTCCATCATAATCAATCAGAAACTCAGCACTCGATACTCACTAAGGTTACACGAAGTAGCATATACTCCGAGGTACGATAATCTAACGCGATCGGACAAGTTTTTGAAAAAGAAATTTTCTTCCTCCCTTAGAGGTGCTCACGGCCACACACATTAATTGTGTGCGCCGACTTTTCTTCAATTAAACTTGGTTCCTAGGCTATCATTAGTCGTAACTAAGGTGAATCAAAATCGGAAAAATTATCGGATCGAAAACTGTCGCAGGGGTATTTTGGTCAATATTTTTAGCTCAGAATTTCAAAATTGGAAATTCGAAAAACAAATTTGATGGGGACGTCACCAACGATGTTTATGACAACTAATCCTACTAGCGCTAAGCTAAGTCGTGAGTTTTCAGTATAAAGGATGAAACTTTGTCTAAAAATGGGTATTTGGAGCAGAATTGAAACTCGGCGGCAGTTCGGCGAGAATCGGCGAAATGTAATCCGCTAAACATGCTCTTGGGCACGTAGGGAAGAGGTTTAGATAGAAAGATGAAGTTATTTGGAAAGTTTTGCAAAAACTTCAAAACTTAGAGTACAGAAAGACATAGAGAAAAACGACGGAATTGACGATCAGAGGCAAGGATTAGCAACTATACCTCGATACCTTCAAGTAGCAATTGTCAGAACAACGATCAAGCAAGAAACGACAAAAATCTTCTCTTCCTCCTCCTTCCTTGAGCTCGCGGGTTTGGGTATGAAAATGGTGAAGATTTTGGTTTTTTTCTTCTATTTATAGGGGATGGAAAATGCGGGAAAATGAAAATTTCGAGATTCCGATTTTTCCGGCGCCATCCTCCGTGAATTCTAAGAAAGGTTTTGGCGACAGAATTCCAAAACTCAAAATAGGTTTCTTGGAATTAAGGTAAACAATCCAAAGTCGGTGTAAATCTATTTTACCTGATAAACTACTTTTTGCAGTGGATGTCGGATGAGAAAACTTCTTTCTGAAGAAAGATAAGAAACATCAAGAGAAATGGGTGTACCCGTTTGGAATCTTCATTTGAAGCTCCGAATAGAAAAAGTCTTCCTCAACCGTTCATTCTAGGTTTCTTGAACTATCAGGGTTTTAATTTCGGCAAACCCCCGAGAATTGGAATCGGACGTTCGTATATTCTAGGGTTTCGTATCGAAACGTTTGTTATGGAAGGATTAAGAGAAGTTCTAAAATTTCTCTGAAGATTTTTGGAATTAGTTTCCATCGTGTCTTTATGTGAAATTTAGCTATTTACTAGCGCTCTTGCCCTAGGTTTAAGCGAGTACTAATCGTGCTATAACTTTTATCGACTTTGATACAATCCTTAGACTTTTCCTGAACTTTCTCCTTCATAAATTTATTCCATTCAATAAACTCTTGTTCAGGTTTTCCTTCATGATACATCAAACCTAATCGTGAATAGGAATTTTATTCACTTATTCTCAGCTTAAAAACTTGGGTCTTACAATTGCTACAATCCTTCACTTAAGCAAATCCCAAGAATTCCTCTCAATTTGTCAAATGTGCTTGCATCAAGGGTTTTGTGAAAATATCAGCCAATTGCTTGTCGGTTGTAACATGCTCCAAAGTGATGATTTTGTCTTCCACCAAATCCTTAATAAAATGATGCCTAATGTCAATGTGTTTTGTTCTGTGGTGCTAGATTGGATTCCTGGAAATATTAATAGCACTGAGATTGTCGCAATACAATGTCATGGCATCCTCCTCAACATCATACTCCTTGAGCATCTGTTTCATCCAAATTAACTGAGTACAACTACTTCCTGCTGCAATATACTCTGCTTCTGCAGTTGACGAGGATACACAATTTTGCTTTTTGCTAAGCCATGAGATAAGATTATTTCCTAGAAAGAAGCAATCTCCAGATGTGTTTTTCCTATCATCAGAACTACCTGCCCAATCTGCATCACAATAACCTACCTTATAGGAGTTAGTATCATGAGTATAGAGAATACCATAGTCACTTGTACAATTAATGTATTCGATAATCCTCTTCACTTGGAGCAGAGGACTTGTCTTGGGTGCTGCTTGATATCTAGCACACACACCAACAACAGACATAATATCAGGCCTACTTGCAGTAAGATACAATAAGCTTTGATCAACATCCTCTCATTTGTTATCCTTGGTTAATTTGACATGAGTGCCGCTGGAGTCCTTTTGAGACCTGAGTTCTCAAGACCAAACTTCTTGACTATTCCTCTAGCATATTTCCTCTGAGTGATGAACATGGAGTCCTCCATTTGCTTGATGTTCCTGCCAAGAACAGAGAGATAGGGTAAAGTACCTAGAGTGAAGGGATTGCAACAAGAGATAATCTATAGAGGGAAGTGTGTAACTGCCTAGAGAGAGTGTAACCGCTTAGAGAGAGAAAATAATTGAATTAAGAGTTTGTTATTGAGCAAATGAGCTAAGAGTCCCCCTTACATGATGTAACCGCTCCCTATTTATAGACTAGGGGCTGGGTCTTGCGAGTTTAACTACCCCCATTGGGCTAGTTGGGCCTCGCGGGAGAAGCTCAACTCTGAACCCGTGTGACCGCCACGAGGCAGGCTACCCTGGGCGATGCCCTCTAGGGCTCGAATAGTCCACAAGTCCAAAAGACACCGAGCTCGAAGCATGAGAGCTAAATGTGCCTTTAAGAATGATGGTACAAACATTAATAGAAACTAGCCTAAGTTAAATCTACTGAGGAATATAATAGGTCTTCAACATGGCGTGAAGCGAATACAAATATCTTCAAGTCCAAATGTCCACAGGTGTACCTGTGGCGATGGACTGGGCGAGACCCTAGGTTCCCTCGCCCAGGCGCGCCAGCCTGGGGCGGCATACGAGCCAGGGAGTTGGGCCTTCTCCCGGGAGGCCCAACTGGCCCATTAGGAGAAGTTAAGGGCGCCAAGCCCAACCCCTGAATCTATAAATAGGGAGCGGTTACCAATTGTAAGGGACTCTTAGCTCATTTGAGAAATACAAACTTGAAATTCAGTTACTTTCTCTCTTTAAGCGGATACGCTCTTACTCACTCTAGATTCTCACATCACGATCCTCTCACTATGGGTACCGTACCTCATCTCTATGTTCTTGGATAGAACATTTGGCGCCGTCTGTGGGGAGCGGTAGATTTCGATTCCCGGATCACGTGGATTGTGATTTGATTGAGAGAAGTTCGATTTTTCGTGCAATTCTTTTCAGTTTTCTGGAATTTTTGTTTAATTCTTGGTTCGCTTGTGAAGTCTGATAGAGACACGTCGTCGAAGACGCGACGGAGAGCAGGAGCGGCGGCGCGGTTCTCCACCGCGTCGCATAAGAGGCAAGCTACGACGAGAACAGATCCGCCACGACGAGTATGAGCAATTGACTCCTCCTCCACCTCCACCGCCTCCACCTCGTCCTTCTCCAACACCTCTTTTGCCTTCTCCGCTGTCCTCACCGGAGCAACAGAGGTCACCAACACACTCGCCAGGAGCTTCAAGGGAAGGAACACCATCGCCACAAGCTCCGATCACCGGTCCAGATTGGAAATGTCTGATCCGAAGTGTCGATGACATTCGGCAGCGGAACGATTACTTGCAAGAGCAGATGGAGTATTATCGTGTCGAGCAACAGGATGAAGGAGAGCGCAAAGCCGAAGCCGTGGCAGAGTCTGAGCCGTTCTCGGAAGCGGTGAGGGAGGTGGCTATTCCGGACAACATGAAGAACCTCGTTCTGGAAGCGTATAGTGGTCAGGCCGATCCCAAGGAGCACCTACTGTATTTCAACACGAAGATGGTGATAAGTGCAGCTTCTGATGCGGTGAAGTGCAGAATGTTCCCGTCAACTTTCAAAGGCACGACGATGGCTTGGTTCACGACTTTGCCTCGCGGATCTATCACGAAATTCCGCGATTTCTCATCAAAATTCCTTGTTCAGTACTCCGCGAGCAAGAGCAAGCAGGTTACGATAGAGGACTTATACAACGTCCGCCAGTCAGACGGGGAAACTTTGAAGCAGTACGTGAAACGATTCAGCGCGACGTCTATTTAAATTAGGGAGTCAGAACCACATGCTTGTACGCATGCTTTCAAGAACGGGTTGCAGCCAAGAAAGTTGAACAGTAAGTTGAGTCGAAAGCTGGCTCGGTCAATGGCAGAGATCCGGGCGCGGGCAAACACTTACATCTTGGACGAGGAAGATGATGCTTTCAAAAGAAAGCGTGCAAAAATGGTACAGGATGGCGATCAGAGGGACGCATCGTCGGAAGGCAAACCAAGTAAAGAGAAAGGAGAAGGTGGTAAGCCGCGAGATAAGAAGATAAAGTCTGGGGAAAGGACTGCGAAGGAACCGTTATACCCGAGGAAGGAAAGCTTCGAGCGTCGTCGCGCGTGGCATCAGACCGACTCCCGCCGGCGTGAGGAGTCGGGGAAGAGTCTAAATGTGCATCTGATAGAGCTACTTCGGAAGGTCAAGGCGACGCATGCGGTCGAGGCAGGCGAGAAGGAAACCGACCTGCCTCGAGTGGCGGCGGATAAAACAAAGTGGTGCGAGTACCACCGCTCGGCGAGTCACGACACTTGGGACTGTTTCACCTTAAAGAATGAGATTGAAAGGCTCATTCGGGCGGACGCTCGCAACTAAATTACCGCGGTGACCGTTGGCGCGGCGAACGACAACAAGGGAATCGATACAAAGGGGACCGCCAGCAAGATGAACGCAGGCGAGACGATCGCCGTCATACGCCGACTTCCGACAAGAAAGAAACGCTGGCAACAAGGAAGAAGGGGGCGGAAGAAACCTTCAACAAAGATCTCAAGCCACCAGTTGGGACGATAACACGATCGCGGGTGGCTTTGGTGGAGGTGGCGACGCAGCCACGACGAGACGAAGGCATGTAAGGGCGGTGACGTCAGTAAGAGAGTTTGAAGCCCCATTTGGTTTTCATCACCCAGATATCGTGATATCATCAGCAGATTTTGAGGGAATCAAGACGCATAAAGACGATTCTGTGGTAGTAATGGTAAGAATCAACAACTTTAATGTACGAAGAGTTCTTTTGGACCAGGGAAGTTCTGCAGACATTATCTACGGCGATGCGTTTGATCAGTTGGGTTTGACAGACAAGGACTTGATGCCATATACTGGGACTCTTATAGGTCTTTCAGGAGAGCAGGACTGGGTGCGCGGCTACTTGGATTTGGATACGGTTTTTGGTGTTGATGAAAATGCCAAGATTCTGCGTGTAAGGTATTTGGTATTGCAGGTCGTGGCATCCTACAACGTCATTATTGGACGGAACACGCTTAACCGGCTTTGCGCAGTGATTTCAACGGCTCTCCTGGCAGTGAAGTACCCTCTAATATGCGGAAAGGTGGGAAAAATCGCGGTTGATCAGAGGAGAGCAAGGTGCCACGAGATTGAAAAAAAGGGGTCGGCGAGGGGCACAGGTGCCACGAGATTGAGCTGTTAGAGGGCGAACAAGATGGTCCGGGCGTGCATGATCAGGGGTGAGACAGACCAGGAAGGTTAGAGCAAATGATCGATCGGAAGATAGAAAGGTTGAGGAACAACCAAGGATAAAGAAGGCCAGGGACAGGACAGGAAAGGACAGACAATTCACGGATGCACATGCGGAGGAGGCGTGCTCGCAATCGAGCCCAGGCTCACGACCAATCAGGAAAGGCGCTTGGAAAAGATGGTAGAGGAGAATTTTAACCTCTTCAGTTGGAGTCAGAAGGATGCGACGTTTTGGGGGCTGGCAAGATTCAGGAAGCCGACTCTCTTGGGGACGGGCCAAAAAGAAAGAAAGGAAAAAGGGGCAGTGGTGCAAATGACGGAGCTGCAGAGTTTTCAGCGCGGGGGCGGCGAACGAAGTGGTCACAAGGCACTCGAGCGACCTCGAGAAAAGCCAAAGGTAGGGAAAAGGAGCTCGGCCTGCCGCCGCACGGATAAGGGAAAAGGAAAAGCAGGATATTGGAAACCCGTAGGGGTGACAATTGTTAAACCGGGGGCAACTACGCGCGGCAAGAGGAAAGGTAAGATAGGCAAAATCCCGCGCTACTCAGGGGCGAGCTGGCGAAGGGATCAGCCCCTCAATGACAATGAATGGGAGGCAAGCACATCGGGGACGAAGGAGGAGGTGCTCAGCGTGGTGCTTTGATCTGGGGGAAGGCCAAAGACAGGAGCAAGGATGCGGCGAGAGGATTGAAGAACTAGGATAAAAATAAAGATGCACTCTTTTTCTCCACCACAGGAGTTTTTTAACGAGGCATCCCTCGAATATAAAAACTTTTTACGAATCAAATACAAAAAGGATATTCCCAGCAATACTCCTAGCTTGACTAAATTATCACGGTTGCCCGGTGGGAAAATTTACCTGAAGGTGGCAATTCCAACACGACCTTGATGTTTGGGGATCGCTCCAGAAAGTCCGGCGCGAACCGCTGCTACACGATTAAAACTCAACCAAAATGTCACGGTCGCCTGGTGGGAAAAATTCCCTGAAGGTGGCGATCCCAACACGACCTTGATGTATGGGGATCGCTCCGGAAAGTCCAGTGCGAGCCGCTGATTACTCGTTGGCGATGTGTGCGGATAAGTTACTTATCCCAAAAGCCTCCCCGAAATATGGGCGAGCAAAACCTCCCCGAAATATGGGCGAGAACCCAAAGCTAGGCTAAGTCTTGGGCAATCCATATGGCCATTGGGTCCCAAGCAGTCATAAGTCCTTGCCAGGACAAAACTGGCAAGGCCACACCTGATCTTACGGGAAATACGGTGTGAATAAAGCCTCAGTTCAAAACTGAGCAAAAGTCCTAGCTTTCTTTGGCACACACTCAAAATCGCTGCACGACAACTAAACCTAAAGGCGTAAAACGAACAAATGGAGGAAATATGGCAGGGCGATGAATAAAATAAGACAAGCAAAACTATAGCGAAATTCTGTTCATTAACACAAAGCTATATTAGTTACAAAGGGGTAAGGGAAAATCAATACAAAATATTTAAATTATATTAACGTTCTTCGCTTTCCCTGCGTTTTCCGCAGCCACAAAGTATGCAGCGTCAAAGCCTGGAGGATCATCAGGGCCGACAAAACCCTCGGGGGTAATCTTCTTGAAGGCTCCCATTCCGCTGAGACCTATTCCTTCATAAAGGTACTGGACCTGGGGTTTGACAAGGAAGAAACCGTGGCCGCGCCCGTCTACAACCTCAGCAGCAGCTTCGACCTCCAACCTCGCTTGAAGGATTTTGGCTTCAGAGACCGCCCAGGTTTCCATCTCCGCGACAACTTTGGTTTTTGCCGCGAGTTGATTCCTCACTTTGACGAGAGTCTCATTCGACAACGCCAACTCTCTGCACAGGGCCGCTATCTCCTCATCTTTGGCAATGCAGGCGGCCCTATTCACGACGATTGCCTCGGTCTTCGCCTCCAACTCCTTCTGCAAGTCGTCCCGCTCGTCCTTTAAGTCCTTCATTCTCTCTTCACAAGCGGATAAGTCGGCCTCGCGACCGCTCATCTAGATTCCCAAGTTTATCAACTTAGTTATTTGGGCCGTCACCTGAGTCAACAACCTATCACGCTCTCCATACGCCTCGAGTGTAGTAAGGCGATAACTCTCAGCTTTCTAGCGGAGCTCTTCAACTTCAGCTGCAGAGGCCGAATCCTGGGATAACTGGGCAAAGAGGCACCCCGCGCGTAGTAGACTCGAGATGGCTTCTTCTGCCACGCCATCAAGGTCGGAATTCTCGACTCCTCTCATGTTGTCAAAGAGGGGATCAGACAACATAAAGTTGACAGGAGTAGGGTTCTCTTCCTCGATAGCGTTCAGATGACTAACGACAGGAGAACAGGGGGTGAGGAGACGGCGAGACAGCAAGAGCTTGATCATTGTCGTTACGAACCGTTTCATGGGTTGGGGATCTGCAATGTGTGGCGTTGCCCGCCGGCCTCAGGAGAGGCAGTGTTGACTGTGGATCTTGGCGCGGGCTCAACCAATGCAGACCCGCGTACCCGTTTCTTTGGGGAGGGGGCGATGGTCTCGGTGTCGGCATCCACAACAGTGCGTTTTGCTCTTACTTCCGCTAGTATTGAAGACGGGAGGAAATTCGAAAGTTTTGGCGGCCTGGGCACGCTCCAGTTCAGTTTTAGTCAAATCCATTCCTCCAGGAATGAACAAAGGGTGTTCTTGCGAGTGGTCTCGAGCAATTGGGAGCACTCAAGGACCAGATGCCCAGCGAGAAAGCTAAGGACGATTTTATCTCCATCACTCAGCGACGCATCTGATGGCGGTGGAACATCGCGAGGGCTCTTGGTCCAGTAGAAGGGGCACAGGGCAGTCCCGTCCCGAAGGGTGAAAGCTTCAGGATAAGAAGGATGCACGGTTATACGGAAGTACCGGCGCCCAGGTCCCATCTTGACGTTACTCTTGTAGGGGTGGAGACGTTGGCGGCATGTGCGTGATTTCAGGGAAACCCACCCTGGGGTTTTGGTTTTTAAAGACTTCGGCTCTACGACGTAGAAGTAAAAGAAGTGGGCGGTTTTTGGTTCGAGGCCAACTGCATCGCAGAGAATCTCAAAACAACGAACGAAGGCCCAAGCGTTCTGATGTAGTTGGCAGCGGGTCACATTGATTTCCCTCATAACTTGGCGAAGGAAAGGGCAGAAGGGCAGTTTGATTCCCAAGTCGAGGAACAGATGTTCGTAGACATAAAAGAAGTGGGGTCTTTCCACACCATGGTCAACCGCACGGTGCTGCCAGGGCCGACAAATCGATAGGCATCTCCCGGTGACAATAACGTCTTCGAGAGATTTCTCGTAGGAAAACCCACCAGCCTGGCGGTTTGACAAATAGCCTTTTGAACAGGGGTTTTATCCGCAGACTCTGGAAGGGTGGCAAACACCCGGTGCCAGAAAACGGTGATTTCCCCCTCGCCAAGCGGAAGTTCTCTTGAGGGAGGAAGGTCAACTTGAGGCGGAGGCATAGGAGCCATGCTTCGCGATCGAGAAGATTTTTTAGTACGGCGTGGGGAAGTCATTCATGCCAAAGGAGAAGAGTGGAGTAAAGATGGGGTAGGGTGCTAGGGTGTCAATTTTTACAAGATATGAGGATTTCAGAAGTGGTGAATGATGGAACAAGGGGGATTTAAAAGTTAAAGGGAGTAGCGGTTGGGAAATCGTGTCCCATCGTGGTAAGGTGGAATGATTACACTGGGAGAACGTGACACGGTTTTTGGGGAAATGGGAACGGCACAATAAGTGAAAAGTTGCAACCGCTAAAGTTCATTGGTTTAAATTCAAATTGACAGGCTTTATTGTGATTTGAAGGGACACATCGGAGATAGCGGTTAAGATTTTGTGGATTCATTGGACTTTGTGTTATCCTAATGCGTTGCATGTTGCTTACACGCGTCCATTCATCGTGGTCCACGATGATCATGGTTGAAACGGAGCGAGGGATCCAAGCGCTGTCGCCACAAGCCAACTTGTGGACTCGTGGGATCGAAGGAATTCGCTAGGAGAATCAAAGAATTAGTCTTAGGCTCTAGTTATCAGGCCATGTTGGCAATTGTTTAAGTCATTAGACTCCGGCTTTAGGTAGCTTACTCATGATTGTCGCCTTGTGTTTTTTCTTAAAAATACACACTCAGCTCTCATGCTTCGAGCTCGGTGTCTTGTATACTTGTGGACTGGGCGAGACCCTAGGGTCCCTTACCCAGGCGCGCCAGCCTGGGGCGGCATACGAGCCAGGGAGTTGGGCCTTCTCCCAGGAGACCCAACTGGCCCATTAGGAGAAGTTAAGGGCCACTACAACAAAAAAGGCATTTTACAGCGGTTAAAAAAGGCCTTTTACAGCGGTTCCGAACCACTGTAGATCTCGCCGCTGTAAAAAAGTATTCAGCGGTTCGAACCGCTATAAAAGATCCTTAATTACAGCGGTTATTTACAATAACCGCTGTAAATACCTACCTGCCATAGCGGGTCCTTTATTTAACCGCTGTACTTGTACCCTTTTAACAGCGGTTTCTTAACTTTAACCGCTATAATTGACACTATTATAGCAGTTGGAACCGCTGTAATTAGTATTATTATTATTTTTTTTAGCCCCTAAATACCACCTGGTCAACGATCAACATTTTAATTTCTTTACAGCAGCATACAATATTCAGCCATAAAATCAACAATTTCTAAAACTATATCAACATTCAATCATAAAATTGAAACAATTTCTACAAAAGCTTCATACCACGTCCTTAAAGCTTCTTTTTCTCTAAACTTCAGCATATCTACCAATATATATATACAAAAGCTTCATAAATCTGAAACAATTTCTAAAGTGCATAATCAACCACGTCCTTAAACTTCATCTACCACTATCTAATAGTTATCTAATAGATTAACTACTAAAAAAAATTGTTAAATACATAAGCGACCCACTCATCTTTAACTTCACGCAATTGCTCTCCATCATAGGATTTGAACTGATAATCATCAAAATACTACAAAACTGCATAAACATAGAGTTAAGTTACAGTTAGAGCTTTTAAAATCCAATGCAAATGCATATCAAAGTTTCTTACCCTCGTTGGGATCATAAGTTGTTGGTGAGTGATTATATCTTTCATGAACTTCATCACATAATATCCTCAATCAACATTATTAGTCTAACGAGGGCACTACAAAAGTCAAAGAATAAAGACGACTAAATGGATGATGTAAACTCATATATCTATGGAAACTTTTATGTAAATAAATAGACAAGTTTATAAATAGATCAAAAGTACAATAACAATTAGAAAAGAGGTTTCCATCAGCACATGAGTACACCCAGGATACGAAATGAAATCACTTTTTCACCCCTACCACAGCAAAATCTACTGATACTACATTGAATATACAAGTAGTCCAACCAGCCATGCATCCCACCACATACAGATACACCTCGAAAAAAGAACTATCACATATGACCAGCCATACACCAGAACATTGACCATTATATAAACCAACACACAAACTCAATGCACAACTGAAGAGAGCCCAACTACAAACACCCAGAACCAATCATAACCCCCTCCCCATTATGCAGACAAATCCCACAACTCTAGTCTCCCATCTCTCCCACATTTTGCTAAGAAATCAACAACCTCATTCCCCTCCCTCAAAAGTGTCTTACCCCCAAACAATTGACTAAAGGAATAAGTTGATCAATCTTATTCACTATTTGAAACAACCTCCATGGTCTCCTACTATTTCACAAAGATCCTGTACTTACAGATTAAAATGACTAGAGTTTAAGAAAAACAAATAAAGGAAAAAGTAAAAAAAAATTGATAAAAAGCACTACTATCATTCAACCAATGTCTTTTTACTACAAAAACACTACAAAATTATGACAAATTAGGACAGGTAGCATTCAATTCTCAATACTATAAAATTTCTCCAAATTGTTAGCACTTAGCATCAATACCTCACAACATACTATACGGTAATAACGTGTTAATGTTATACCTCGATAATATCCCACAGAACATAGTTTTGTTTTGCTTTGGGAACACTCCTACCAGAAGTTGATCGATGAACCTTCACAACCCTGATAAATTCAACAAAGAGTAAGATATATGAGTAAATAGTTACCCTTATCATACCGTATGTTAAAAAGAACAAAATTTTGTATTTACAATGAAACAGCTATAAAAATCAATTAAAGTACAATTAACTTTAAATGTATGAAAGGTTAAATATCAAAGCAGGAAATGACTCCTTTTGATCAATCTCAACATATTGTGTGTGTGCAACACAATGACAACAAAATAAAAGTCACATTTCTTTATGAGGGGAGTTTTCCATGAAGGACTTAGGGAATTGCTCATATCTGAACAACCTCTTTATTGTGTTCTTTACTATCTTAATGAATAATCCTTTTTTGGTAAGAAGATAAAGTCATTCACAATTCATATAAAACTATATACAATCATGTGTATCAAAATCAAAACTAAAGCATTAGTATTCAACTCAGGGTGTACAAGAATAAGGAACAGAAATCAAGGTGTACATATTTCCAGTTTTGCAGAGCTTACCAGACCAGATTCTAAAACAATGTTTAAAGAATCAACATTCAAACAACAGTTGTAGTGAGTGAACCGGCGATCATAAAACACACTCAAACCCTAGGTTGCATTTACAAAATTAAAGAAAATCATACTACCAGATCAAAGTATTTCCTTATGAGGAAGAAGAAAATTGCTTGAGGAGAGGAACAATGGAGTGCTTTTGAACTCTAAGAACAGGGCAACGAACCGTGCACTAAGGGACACAAAACAAGAGCGGCAACGACGCAGCAGGGATGGAGGCAGCGACAAGGACGGCTCCGGCGGCGGCAAGGATGGTGGAGGCACGAGACGAGGTGCAACAAGCTTTTGAGAGATGGAGCAGAGGTTAAGAGGGCAAGAACCGTGCACGAAGGAACAAAAAACAAGAGCGGCAAGGACGGCTCCGGCGGGGGCAAGGACGGTGGAGGCAGAGGTAAATCACGCGTTTGAGAGAAGGAGAAGAGGTTAAGAGACGAGAGAGTGCAAAATGTGGAACTTACTGGTAAAGAATAGGGTTTACAGTTATTGGGTATTGTTAGTGACTTAGTGGGGTACGAATTCAATACGGTATAATATACTTACATATAAAAACCAACATATCTAATTAAAGCTCACACGAGCCCAGTGGTAAGAAGTCATACAATTTTTTGATGTACCCGGGTTCGAATCTCATAGGAAACATTTTTGTAATCCAATATTAAAGAAATAAACAAAACTAATATTAATATTATAAATCATAAAATCCAAACATATCTAAATCGAGCCTATTGGAAAGTCTCATTAAAAGATTTTCATGTATCTGGATTTTCATTAAAAGCATTAATATTCAGGATATATTATTTACAGCGGTTAGTAGATACACGCTGTAAATAGTGGAACCTAATTATTTACAGCGGTTTCGAACATAACCGCTATAAAAGCCTATTATCCGCTCCACGTTTTTGTGTTTACAGCGGCTGCAAAATTAACCGCTGTTAATAGGTAACGATTTTACAGCGGTTTATCCTTTAACCGCTATAAAATCCTATTATCCGCTCCGTGTTTTTGTTTTTACAGCGGCTGCTAGGTGAACCGCTGTAAAAGGGGCGCTGTAAAAGCCCTTTTCTGGTGTAGTGGGCGCCAAGCCCAACCCCTGAATCTATAAATAAGGAGCGGTTACCAATTGCAAGGGACTTTTAGCTCATTTGAGAAATACAAACTTGAAATTCAGTGACTTTCTCTCTCTAAGCGGTTACGCTCTTACTCACTCTAGATTCTCACATCATGATCTTCTCACTATGGGTACCGTACCTCATCTCTATGTTCTTGGATAGAACAGGTGACGAAGGCAAGCCCACTCGCCTTGTAGCGTTTGCAAGCGCCCGTTAGTTTGGTGCCATGGCACGTGAGGGTCACACGTGATGTGTTGGTTGAATTGCAAGGGTTAGTGAATCTTCAGAATCTCAATCGCTGTCCTCGAAACATCCCTTCGAACCATGACAAAGTCTGTCCCTCTAGATTTTTGGCCAACCAACCGTTGTAGCTTCTCATTTAATGCGCCATTCACTTTTTCCAAAAATCCGCGCCTTTCCCCAAAGCAATAATTTTTTTCGTCATCAAGGGGCACGATTCCCCACTACTTTCGTGGGGCATGCTCTTTCGTCAAGCACGCGCATCCGCACGCGTCCCTCTCAGCCTACTTCCTGACCTATTAATTCCCTTCATTTTCGCCATTAACAACTTTCGCGATACCCAACAACTTTCACATCTCCTTGCCCTCGCTCCTTTGGATTTCCCACCGATCCTCCATATCCATATAGCCGCTTCCAGCTTCCTCATCACCCCTTGCTTTCTCCTTTCCCGGTGAGTTCCCTTACCTAATCTTTGCCTTCGCGTTTCATTCTCTCAGTTTTAGTTTCATTCGTAATGTCTTCGAAACGTCACTCCAGAAATCCTTCTCAAAACACCCCCTCAGCCTCCCCCTTTCAGCCTCAAACTGTGCCGAGGGTACTGAACAATCCACCTCCTTCCGAAGGGCCCCCCTTCCTGAGAAAGAGGTCCAAGCTTTCCAGCTCAAAACCTTCGCTACCCTTCCCCTTTCAGTCTAGGATAGCCCCACCCAAGAGGCAATTGACCAAGCGTCAGAACTCACCACTGACGACTCCGTCAGAGGTTAAAGCCTTCCGGCTCAAAACCGTCGCTACCCTTCCCCCTTCAGTCTAGGACAACCCCACCCAAGAGGGCTTTGACTAAGCATCAGAACTCACCACTAACGACTCTGTCACTGATGTTTCCTGCAAGGTTGGAGGGTTTTTCTATGCGAAACCCCTAGAGGGCCTTCTCTGTACTTCCAGTTGCAAAGGCCAAGACCGCCCGTTGCAACATCGTGTAATTAATGACTTCAAGCTTTCTCATTTTTTCTTTGTGTACAACTCCCTGTCGCCATTCTTCTGCCAGGTGCTCAGTGAGATCAGCGTCGAGCCCTCACCTTCCTTATTCTTCTTTTTTTACGAGGTGGACCCCAAATCTTTGCAGACCCATGATTGGGTTTCCCTGAAGTCTCGCCGGGGGCGCAAACGACTTAAACCTTATTGGAGCGACCCCGAACTCAGCTTTGCCCACCGATATTTCCGGGTAATCGTTCATCCGGCCTACCCCGAAACTTTTACTCAGATTGACGGGATCGCTCTCTTCCCGCTTTATTGGACTGAGAGTCCTCGTTACGTAGTTGACCCTTCCGAGGCATCTTTGACTGCAAAAGAGAGAATTTCTCTCAAGTTTCTCGCCCGGTTTCCTGTCCTTGACTGCGTCGCATTACTTAACACCACCAAAGATTCCACGGTTTCCCAATATTTAGGTTATCACTTGCTTCCATTTCTTATTCTCGCGGTATTTTCCACTTCTAACCCCTCTCGTTTTGATTTTCAAGAAACATGAAGTTCTCCTCCGTCGAGCTCTTGAACGCTTTTACCTCCAGGAACATCGAAGGCGGAAAAAGGAAACGTTCAAATGCCTCTGGCGGTAGCCCGCCCAAAAAGAAGATTCCTTCAAATGCCTCTAGCACCGTGATCGCCCCCGAACCAATTTCAGAGGGAAAGATTATCGCATCCAAGGTTGGTGTCGCCGATCAGCCCTTGCATGAGGGCAGAAACGTCCCTATGTCCTCTCAAGAGCTCGGGCCTTCTTCCCAACAAGGTGAGGCGGGCGCCCAGTCAACTTCCGCCGCTCATTCTGCTGGGCGAGACTAGGCTAAGTCTAGGGCAACCCACATGGCCATTGGGACCCCAGCCACTATAAGTCCTCGCCAGGACAAAACTGGCGAGGCCACACCTGATCTTACGGGAAAAATGGTGTGAACGAAGCCTCAGTTCAAAGTTGAGCGAAAGTCCTAGTTTTCTTTGGCACACATTTAAAATCGCTACACGAAACTCAAACTCAAATCATAAGCAGTCGCAAAAAATAAAGCGCGACAGGGCGATAAATAGAAGAAGGCAGAGTAACACCACGACAAAACTTTCATTAATAGTTAGCCCGCAGGGAAATATTAATTACAAAAGTGGTAAGGGAAAGATAATTACAAGTATTCAAACTGCATTAATATTTTCTTCTCTCCTTGCATTTTCAGCAGCTAGAAAATACTCCGCCTTGAAGCATAGAGGATCGTCAGGGCTGACCAAACCCTCGGGGGTAACTCTGTTGAAAGCCCCCATCCCGCTAAGGTCCAGCCCCTCATAAAGGTGCTGGACCTGGGCTTTAGCGAGGAAGAGACCGCAGCCACGCTCTTCCACGGCCTCAGCAACAGCTTCAATCTCCAACCTCATTCTAAGTTTCCGCCTCCGCGATAGCCCTGTCTTTCGCTTCGAGCTCGGTTCTCACCGCGGCGAGGGCCTCGTCCGACGCCGCCAAGTAACTACGCAAGGACGCAAGTTCCTTATCTTTGGAGTCACAAGCTGTCTTGCTCGCAGCAATCGCCTCAGCCCTCGCCTCTACTTCCTTCCGCATGTCGTCCATCTCATCCTCTAGTTCATCCACTTTCCCTTCGTAGGCGAGTAAGTCCTCCTCGCGACCGTTCATCTCGATACCCAGGTTGTTCAGTTTGATTACCTAGGTCGTGGGTTAGCAGCCTGTCACGCTCGCCGTACGCCTCGAGCGTGGCAAGGCGATAACTCTCTGCTTTCTGACAAAGCTCCTCAACTTCAGCGGCAGAGGTCGAATCTTGCGATAACTTGGCGAAGAGGCATCTCGCGCGGAGGAGGCTCGAAATGACTTCTTGTGCCATGCCATCGAGATCGGGATTCCCAGCATCTTTCAAACCACTGAAGAAAGTATCGGACATCATAAAGTTGATGGGAGTGGGTCACTGGTCCAAGTAGGAGCTTTCTTTTCCCTCGGTGGTCAGGCGGCTAGGAGCAGGGGAAGAGTGGTGAGGAGATGGCAGGGCGACAGGAGCCTGGTCCTCATCGTCGCGACTCATTTGATGAACGGGTGAAGCCTGGGGTGAATCCATTTCAGCTTGTCGAGTCGGATGGTCTGGTTGGAGAGCGACGGGAACGGATTCCTCGGCTGCACCCTGGCTGACGAAAGTTTCCTTAGGGGGGAGCGATGTCCCTACCCCGTCTTCAGGGTTTGGCTCGTCCTCGCCAACCGGCCTCCGGCGAGGAATGGCTGTCTCGCCGGTTTTGTTTTTCTTGATCTTCTTTTTCTTCTTCTTCTCTAACAAAGGAACCGCGGCTCTGCCCCCTCCGTCCTCGTCGGTCTTAGCTTTTTCGAATTTAGGGGATTTCTTTGTATGGGAGGGGTGAGCAGCATCATCAATGAGACCCAACACTGCCCCACCAGACTGAGGGAGGACGGCGGCACCTGGTGTTGGCTCGCCGGATTCAGGAGCGGGAGTGCTTGGTGTTGCCTCGCCAGCCTTAGGGAGAGCAATGCCGCTTGTGGCTCCAGGCGCTGGCTCAATGGACGTTTTGACCCGTTTCCTGGGAAGAGGAACGGTGGCCTCGGTGCCGGCATCCCAATAGCACGTCTTCTCTTACCCCCACTAGTATTGAAAGTGGGGGAAAATTTGATCACCTTGGCAGTGAGAGCACGCTCCAGTTCAGCCTTGGTACACTTTATTTCCCCTAAGAGAAGCATAAAAAACATATGAGTAAGTGATAAACTCCACAGGGAATATAATGTTGCAGCAAAAGAGGATAATCTTACCAAGGAATGAATCAAGGGTGTTCTTGCGGGCGGCTTCAAGTGAAGGTATGAAAAACGTTAGAAGGGGGGGGGGTTTGAATAACGTTTTCAAGATAAAGCTTCCACCTTAAAGATTTTGACAAATCTTTCGAGAACTTAAGTGCTAAAGATAAGAGATAGAAAATCACACAAGGATTTTATCCTGGTTCACTTGATAAATCACTCAAGCTACTCCAGTCCACCCGTTAAGGTGATTTCTTCCTTCTTAGAATGAAGGCAATCCACTAATCAGGTAAGAGTTACAACTGCACTTGAAACCTATAAGTGACTAACAATTACACTGACTTAGCTCACACTATCATTCACTCTCTTAGTCTTCTCTAGGATCCGATCAACCTTGATCTCCTAAAGGAACTAAACAAACAGTTTTTCAAAGAATTGTTTACAAGAGATTTGCTTCTAAAAAGCTAATAGTAAACTCAATGAATTTCAGATGAAAGAAAGCTTAGAAGAATTTGAATTTGTCTTGCGCGTATGTGAATGCTTCTAGCCGCTTCTTTCAGTCTTCAGCCTCTTTATATACTCCAAGGATTAGGGTTGAGCGTTGCATGGGAAATGCTACCGTTGGAGGGAAGTTCTGGAAAATCCAGCTTCTGCTGTGTCTGAGACTGTTAGGTAGGTCGTCAGGAAGGTACAGTTGCTTTTGTACTTGGATAGCGACTTGACCTTTAAACCTAGGAGACTTCTGATCAGGAGAAAGCTTCATGTTGGAACTTGTGAAGCCGGTTGATCAGAGTCAGAGGGAAAGCCCAGATCCTCTGACCATTGTTTCTTCTGATTCTGAACTCAAAGGGAAGTACATGGTCTTCAGAGTATCTTGCTTCTGGACATCAGAATTTTACTAATCAGCTTCTGGATCTTCAGAGTCTTCTACACCATCAGAATATCTGAGCCTTCAGTGTTTCTTGGTTATCAGACTTTCTGGATCTTCAGAACTTCTAGTGACTGAGTCCACATCAGAGTTTGTATAACTTCAGAACTTCTGAAGCTTTTCCACTTTTCATACTGAACATGGTGAATGCGAAAGCGTTGCTTGGGTCGCTCTTTATACACAGTGCTTCTGATTTGTGTGAGATTGAGTTGAGGTCAGAGCCTGTAAATAGCACACTCAGAAAAACACGTTAGAGTACCACAATTGTTCATATCAAAAGGTTAACTTGTAATCATCAAAACATAGAGTTGTACTACTAGATCAAAACTTGATCTTACATCAAGCAGTTGTGATGATTCGAGAATAGGAAAACAGACGAGAAAGCTAAGGATGACTTTATCTTCATTACTCAGCGACGCATCCGACGGCTGCGGAACAACGCGGGGGGCTTTGGTCCAGTAGAAAGGAAACTGGGCAGTCCCGTCTCGAAGGGTAAAGGCTTCAGGGTACGTGGGGTGCACGATATTGGTCAATCTGCAAGTGCACAGATATCTCCGGGTTTTAAAATATCGAACCACAGGGATTGTGAGTGAGAATTATTGATTTAAGTCTAAAGTTTGCAAGTTCTTAAAACAGTCAAATTCAGAAATTGGTTTTGGTTGTTTGTGACAAAAGTTTTGCAGAAAAGCAATGTTGAAAATGTTGAAATTAACAATTGATGGAAAATTGCCTTGGGTTGTTGATCATCTAATCCACTTTAGTCCACCTATCCTATGCATGTGAAACCTTGATTTATCTCTTGTTGCTTTAGCCTATGTACTTACTAGTTGATTCCTCACAAAAGTAATTTTCTCAAATTGAAAGTTAAGCCCAATTCCTTGTGTACTTAATCATTCATAAGAGGTTCATTAGCATGTATATTCAGGCCAACAAAACCCTATCCTCACTCTATGCCTAGAAGCAAGTATAGAAGGATCTATTTCAATTCATGTCCCTAAATCATAACAAACTTCCATTTGATTATTATCTAGCCTATAGGAAGGGTGCACCAAAGCTAAACATGCATAATGGTATTGAAATACAAGATTAAATCAAGAGCTCATGCATAGAGATAGGATTTAACAATCTAAAACTTCATAGAATCTCTTAACCCAAAGCAAAAAAGGAAACTAGCCACTCATGGTGTAACACCCCGATTTCGGTGGCGTCACTTTAGTAACCAAAAGAAACTTAATGCGGAAAAACGTGAATATTTTTTTTTTCGATAATAGAACCAAAGACTGGAAGAAATAGAAACTCTACAACAAAGGATATCCGAACTAATATACGATAAATACAGCCCCCGCTGTAGTACCAAACCAAAAGAAAGGTCAAGTGTTCGCAACACTATCTTTCAAAATGAGAATAAGCTGGCCCATCGGCCTAAAACAAGACCTCCTAAGTCCAACCAACTCTCTGTGATTCTCGTAAAGAAACCACACAAAAGCTATAGGTGGGAAACTACCCTGTCCCCAAAGAAACAAATGATGTTCAGAGCTAAGACTCTACTCCTACTCTAATCCCATCTCAAGGAGCTCACACCAGCACTAAAACCTACATGCTAGTATGATCGTCGTCCGAATTCGAAATTCAGAACGACCTAGTCTATGTACACACTCCGTCCTCCTCTCGCTACCGCGATGCGCTCCGATTCCAGCATCTCAACCCTAGTCCCCCCCGAAGGGTGAACCATCGTGAACCAGCCCGCCAAAGACATCTGACAAAGGGCGTAGTCCGCCAAAGCACACACAGAAGACGCGAGGGTCAACTCCAAAGAATTATGTAAATAATACCACCAATAGATATAGATAAGAGAATAGCCACTTAGGCTTATAGCTAGGGATAACATCCTAGGGTTGTATATTTCACAATGAATATAAACGCAGTAATAACAGATAGCATGCATCAAATAGGGTTAACAATTATCAATCACACTCAACAACTAAGTCAGTATGCATGTTGCATGAAATGCAAATGACGGTTAACCCAGTTAACCAAATGCATTCCGGAAACGGATGGACATCAACGGATCAATCCTAGCACCAGCAACGGTGGGACCATTTCCGCCCGCGTGCCTCTTACACCACACAAAGGTAGCCAGATCTGCTACTAAGAGTCGCCTAACAGCGCTCTTACGCGGAAATCCGGGTCTTATGACCATTTTGGAATCCACCGAGGTCCGGTATCACGCCGTGTATTAACCTCCTATGTATGCATGAGTGCAATGTGATTAGCCAAACAACGTCTCCGACCTCACTCGACACGTCGCCACGTGTTCTAGCTAACTTAATGTCTCTATAAAGAATACCCTAAGGTAAAAGTCGATTCTGCGACAAAATACAATAATCATAAAATGAGTGCAAACACTCACGATAACTCTTCGAGTCATCAATGCTCTCACGAAGTCTCACGCTTCAGTGGAGTCTCACACATTCACAAAGTCTCACACTTCAGTGAAGTTTTATGCTTTCACGGGGTCTCACGCCCCAGTGAATTTACACACTTGCACGAAGTCTCACGCTTCAGTGAAGTTCCATGCTATTCACAAGGTCTCACGCCTCAGTGAAGATCCATGCTTTCCACAAGGTCTCACGCCTCAGTGGAGTATCACGCATTCACAAGGTCTCACGCCTCAGTGAAGCTTCTCGGCACATCCCTTGGATGGCTAAACAAACTGCTCAAAGAGCGAAGGAGTATCAACATACTCAGAACTTACAGTTTCCCTAAAACTTGGACTCGACGACAATTCTCATTTTCCAAAACTGATATTCAATCCTAAGCTTGCATCCGAGATTGTTATCATTATTTATAGGTTTAGAGGTTGTTTAATATCTTATGAATTTTCCTTGTAAAAAAATAGTTTCCTTTTAGTCTTATCGTATTTCCTATAAGTTTTCAAAGATCCCATAATCCTAATGTAATTCCCCGAGAATGTCTCGATCCTCTATAACCATAACAAGGCCCGAACTCCGTTCGTCTTGTCAAACTTTCTCAAACTCTCAAAATAAAATCGGCATGACTTGCCCGTATTTCTCACTCCTCAGTACCACAGATATATGTGAAATAATATAGTTAAATAAGCGCAATCCAATAAGCATAAACAGCATATTCCAACACATCCTAGATTAATCATTTAGCACATAACATGCGAATCATTTAGCACACAATATCAAGGCATCATGAAATCAACAAGCTCGGCCGAAGCCTCAGAAATCATTTCAGACATTTAGCAATTAAGTGCATAACACATAAATCAAGTCGAATTCGTCGACACCTAAAACATTATCTAGTAATTCAGAGAGTAGCCCTCACCTTAGCCAATTTCCAGGGTTCTCTTCAAACGCTCCTTCACAATCCGCTCCTCAATCTTTCCTTCACAATCTCCCCCCTCGAATCCACAAAGTTCCTTGTTCTTCGGGAAATTCCTCAACGAACCTTTTGAGTAAAACCACAGAATTCTATCAAAATCTATCGAAAACTAAGCTATCAATACTCACTAAGGTTACACGAAGTAGTATGTACTCCGAGGTATGATAATCTAGCGCGAAAGGACAAGTTTTCGAAAAAGTAAATTTTCTTCCTCCCCCCTTATAGGGCTCGGCCACTTTTGGTAATTGTGGGGTTCGCTTTTTCTTCGATCAAACTTGGTTCCTATGCTATCATTAGCCGTAACTAAGGGTATTCTAAATTCGGAAAAATTATCGGATCGAAAACTGTCGCAGGGGTATTTTGGTCAATATTTTTAGCTCAGAATTTCAAAACTGAAAACTCAAATTGCAAATTGGATGGGGACGTCACCAACGACGTTTATGACAACTAATCCTACTAGCACTAAGCTAAGGCGATAGTTTTCAGTCCAAAGGTTGAGACTTTGCTTAAAAATGGGTATTTTAAGCAGAAATTGATTCCGGCGGAGTTCCGGCGACATAACGGAAAAACTAATCCGACAGAAATGCTCTTGGGCACGTAAGGAAGATGTTTAGAATAAAAAATGAAGTATTCAGGATAGTTTTGCAAAAACCTCAAAACTAAGAGTACAGAAGGACATAGAGAAAAGCTATGGAAAAGACGATCAGAGGTAAGGATTAGCGACTATACCTCGACACCTTGAAGTAGCAACTGTCGGATCAACGATCAAGCAAGAAATCAAGAAAATATTCTTCTCCTCCTCTCCTCTTGGCCGCGGCTTGTGTGTGTGTGTTTGTGAGGTTTTGTCTCAAGCTTCAACATATATATATAGGGAATGAAATGGAAGATATTTAGCAAGGATCGGATAAGTATGAATAGATATTTATCAAGATTGGATAGGTATGAATAGATATTTATCAAGATTGGATAAGTATGAACAGATATTTTGAGAAGATATTTTGTAAACCGGTACAGATTTGTTTAGATATCGGAGGATTTTGCTCATAGAGTTAAGATAAAAATATGAGAGCGATTTCCGATTCTTCCTACTAATTCCAACGTATTTTAGACACGATATTCTCCCCGCTGAATCTTCTAATTCTTCAAAGAAATATCGGTATGATTTTTGGTTTTCGAGGCTTGTTTTTAATGCTATATATAGAGGTTGGCAAAACGCGGGAAAACGAAAGTTTCGCGATTCTGATTTTTCCGGCTTCATTCTCCATGAATTCTAAGATAGGTTTTGGCGACATAATACCAAAACTCAACAGAGGTCTCCTTGTATTTTGAGTGACTAATGCAAAGTCGGTGTAAAAACTATTTTACCCGATAAGTTACTTTTTGCATCGTGTCGGAATAGAAAACTTCCTTCTGAAGAAAGATTGAAAACATCAAGAGAAATGGGTGTACGCGTGTGGAATCTTCATTTGAAGCTCCGAATAGAAAAAATCTTCATCGTCGGTTGATTCTAGGGTTTTGAAATACCAGGGTTTCAGTTTCGGCAAACTTCCGATGATTGGAATCGGACGTTCGTAGATTCTAGAGTTTCGCCCCGAAACGATTGTGATATATGGAAAAAGAGAAGTTCTAACATTTCTCTGAAGATTTTTTGGAAGAAATTCCTATAGTGTTCCAAGGGTGGAACATAGTCTTATTTCCTAAGGTTCTTGTCCTAGGTTTTAAAACGAATATTAGTCGTGCTATAACTTAAATCGACTTCGATACAATCCTTTGACTTTTCCTGAAATTTCTCCTTCACAAATTTATTCCATTCGATAAACTCTTGTTCAGGTTTTCCCTTCACGATACGTCAAACCTAATCGTAAATGGAAATCTCTTCCACTTATTGTAAGCTTAAAAACTTGGGTCTTACACATGGCTAGTGAATTCATACAGAAAATGTAATGAAAACCTGAGAAAAATACAAGTTGGAAGCCTTCCTACAGCCCCAAGGTTCTCCTCAGCTCTCAAACTTGGTCCAAAATGAGTAAAATGTCTAAATCCCCTAAAGAAATTGGCCTAAGCCTTATTTATAGGCATAAAATACGAGTCTGGGCTCTCAGACGCCAATTCAGAGCGCCTGAGCGCCAATTGCATGCCCAAACATGCTCTCTGGAGCTAATTGGTGCCAAGGCGCCAATTCACCAGCGCCTGGGCGCCAATTCAAAAGCCCTCTGAAAATTGCACTAGCGCCTAGGCGCCAATTCCCAGCGCCTAGGCGCTCAAGCCTCGCTGGAATGAACTTTTCAGCTTCTTGTAACTCCTCTTCAGCCCTCTTTAAGTCCTCTTTCAATTCCATGCTTCTTGGCCTTCTATTACCTTCAGTTTCTGCTCTCCAAATCTAACCAACAAGTCAAGGAAGAATCTAGAAGCTCAAAGAGCTCATTAGCACAAGAGGTCCTTCATTTAACACAACACAACCATGCAAGTCCTAAACTTACTTAAAATGCAAGAAAAGTCCCAATAAAACTACAAAATTTCCAAAACAAAGTAAAGACTCAAGAAAAGATAAAAATGCATGATAATGCATGAAACACTACATGAGACTCAACAAAAAGACTCAACAAACAAAGAAATGACCCTAAAAACACTACTAAAATAGGGTCATCACACCACTATACTCAACGGCAGCTCACCCTCGAGCGTAAAAAACACTCGCTTGCCCTCAAGCGCAAGAAATGCTCCCAAACAAGTGCTTTCAACAAGGAATACTTCACAAACAAAACAGGGGGGGACAAAGCAATCACAGCTAGTTCCAAGAGAAAGACCCAACAATCTACTTCATGCAACTTTTGAAAAGAGAAGAGTGTAGAGTCCATTCATGAGAAGCATTTAGATCTACAAATCCTAGGATGAGATGTTAATTTAGTGCACTGAGCACACAAACAAGTTCATAGGTCCTGAATGTCATTCACTCACTAGCAACAAAGAATAAACATGCAAATATTCAAGAGACTTTCAAAAGGGTTGAAACATTGGCTTGGTGAAAACATGATGGTGGTTGGTCCCTAAGGGAATTCTAGGCTTTCAAGCTCATTGAGTGTGATCCTCTATTAATAACCCCGGAGCCTTTCACAATGAATTTTCTCTTTTTTCACAAGTCTCTTGCACCCCCTTTTTCAAACTTTCTTTTTCTTTTTCAACTCCATCTTTTGGTTAGGAGTTCTTTTCTTTCTTTTTTTTTTCAATAACTTTTTCCCTAGGGGCAAGAGACCTTTTCACAATTTTTTCAGCTCCTTACCAATATATCAAGGACCATCACTCCCCAATATTCCAACCAAACATCCGTCCCAATCACTTGGCTACAACAAATTCTCCGATAAAGCTCAAATGGGACAACTAAGGATAATGTTTAACAACAAATTCAGAATCTCAAGAAATCCTACAAGTCTCAAGAATAAAGCAAGAATCACAAAGCATGCTATGAGTGAAATCAACGCAGAACCAAGAATTGCAAGTGAGTCAGGATCCTCCAGAGAATTTTATGGTGAAGGGTCAAAGATAGACCCTTAATGGACTCACACCGACTCTTTTCTCAAGAAACACTCGGAAGACCGAAGTCTCCTCCTCTCTTCCCCAAACATGCAATCACTCATCCCCACAAACAACAACAAGTATTCACAAAAGCATTTTCAAAAACAACACAAGTAGGGAAGCAAAACTACAGCTAAAAGCATGTGAGTATAGGGAAGTAAAAGACCCAAAAACAAAAAGCTAATTAAACAATGCATGATAAAAAGAAAAATAAATTCTATAAATTGAAAAATATGCTAAAGAAGCATGACCTAAACTAAGAGTAGGAATACCTCAACATAGTCACTCCATGGGGTCATGGTCACCCCTTCCATCACCATAATCCAGATGAACACCGGCATCATGCATCAAGCTCAAATCGATCATCCCCTGCTCCAAGGTATTGAAATCCATGGGGCTATTGTACCTGGGGTCAGATGTGCTACCTCCCCTCAAATGGAGATCAAGATCCCTGTGTAGGCGATCTTGCCTCAAAAACATCCACCCGAAAGCGGCCTCCATCCAAGCCGGAGAAGGGTCAGCACGTGGTGAAGTAACCAACTCATTCACCACCTCAACATTTTCTTCTTCCTCCTCTTCTTCTTCCTCCTCTTCTTCTTCCTCATCTTCATCTTCCTCTTCCGCTGGCTCCTCAGGATCCTCTTCCTCTTCCTCCTCTTGAGGCATTCTTGTCGTCCAATCTTGATAAAGTTGAGTGATCCTCTCCTTACTGAGCAGAGGTGCAACAGGCAACTTCTTATCAATAACATGGACTGGCCTCCTAGCTCTGTCCCTCACTGCATGAATCAAAGAGCAAATCAAGTGAGGAAAGATGGGCCGATGCTTGTCTTTACTCCCATTATATAGGGAATAAATCCGACCAGCAATGATGGTGGTCACGTCCATAGGATGACCTCTCACAATGCAGTAGATGGCAACCATTGTAACCTCTCTAACTTCAGATTTGTTAGAGCTAGGAAAGAGGGAATCCTGCAAAAATTCAACCCAAACTCTAGCCAGCGGCATCATATCCTTCCTCCGCACAAAAATGATCTCATCATCAACTGCTTCTCAGTCCCGCCCAGGCCTAACAATCACTGCCTTCATGTCTTCCAAGATCTCCGGTGACTTCTCCTTTAAGAGCTCATGATAGGTGGCCTTCTCGGGGAAAAGCTTCTTCTCTTGGTCCTCCGTGAGGAGACCAAGATGCCTGTGAATGACTGCTGGATTGTAATCAATCACATCTCCCCTAAACCAAGATGAATTCACCGGTGGCCTGGACCTGTCCTCTTGATTGTCACAGTAGGTGTTCGCGTAGAACTCCCTAACCATGACCTCACAAGCAAACGGAATGGGGTTGACCCAATTTTTCCACCTCCTAATTTCCATGGCTTCTTGCATGCCCAAGAGGTCTCTCCTTCCTTCCCGATAAAGAACTCCCCGCTCCTTCACACACTCCTTGTGTGCTAGGTGAGATCGGTAAAACTCCTCCTTAATCACTGATAGGAAGAGGGAGCGATCAAAGCTCCGGGAGGTGGAGGAAGAAGCTGCAGCCCTTGTGTTGGTCCTCGATCTTTTAGCAGGCATCTGCAAAATTGTTAGCACATACACAAGCCACAAACGTTAGAAATGTTAGTTCAAATATAAAAGAAATGAAAGAAGAAACTTTGTACAAAACAAAAAAAATTAAAATTAAACTTCCTAAGAGCACCCAACAAGCCTTATAGTGATTTTGGCTGTGTAGAACTAGAAGGAACATTGTTCCACAATGTCGAGTCTGGACGAGTTTGGCTGTGTAGAACTAGAAGGAACATTCTGAGCAGCGTGAGGAGCTGGAGTGGAAGCAGAAGCAGCAGGAGTAAAAACTACGGGTGCAAGTGCTTGGCATCTAAGAGCTTCAGCCTCAGCTTCAAGTCGTTCTGTCTCTAATCTGGCATGTTCAGCTTGAGCTGCTGCTTGACGTGCAGCTTCTTCTGCTTGTTCTTTCTTTCTTTTGGCTTCTTCAATAGCTTCAAGTAGCTTATGTCTCTGTTCTTGTTCATGAAGAGCCACCCTTCGAGCAAACCTTTGCTTTGCAGCCTCGATCCTCTGACTTCCCTCTGCATGCAGGAGCTGCATCATAACTGGAACTTGAGCCACTAGCCAAGTGCTCAGATTGTTCCACTCTTCAGCCACATGTTCAGCATTCTCGCTTAGGTCAGTCTGACCTTGCACATTGCGTAGCATCAATGAGGCTTCATGATAGAAAATATTGATGCACTCAGAGAGAGATGTGGGTCGGAGGTGAGTGTAAGGAATTATAGAGAGGTTGGTTTCAGGAGAGGCTGGGTGATTGCTGCTGTGAGCTTTAGCGGCACCTTGTGGAGAGCCAATGTTAAACATTTAAGCATTTGGTTCAGAGGTTCCAAGGTGAGGTTCTGAAGTTTCAACCAGAGGATGGGGTGATCTAACTGAGGATTGGTTAGACACAGATTGTTCTGGTTCAGGTTCTGGTTGAACAGGCTCTTGTTGGTCAGGGGCAGGGTGAGCTTGTTGAGCCAAAGGGTCTGCCTCATGTAAAGGATTGGCCAAGATAGGTTCATCGGGGTCAACTAGACGTTCAGGTCTAGGGCCAGGATATCTCCTAGGGCTTGGACAAGTGAGATAATATTCTTCTAAGGTAGACACCTTTTCTTTTCTAACTTCCATGAATTTTCGAAGGGATTCAGAGTTGTTGGAAGGAGAAGAATCAGCAACATTTGTTGGGAAGGATACAGGTGTAAGGGCTGTGGAAGAGTCTGTATCTGTGGTTCTGGGAGCCAGACGTTCTGATGCTCTTGGGACAGAGTGATCAGAGGTTCTGGGTCCAGGTTCTGTTTAGTTAGGCTCTGGTTGCTCATGGATGATGGGTTCAGAAGTTAATGGGTTGTACTGGATGGTAATGGGAGAGGTTGGTTCATCTGGCCTAGAGGGTTGGTTCTGGAGCAAATTCCAGAGAGGTGCTTCAGTAGGAGAAGGTTGAAAAAATGAAGACCTTGGGGAATGTGGTGGAGAGGTGGTTTGTGCAGCTGGTTGGGACTCAGGAATAGGAGTGAGTGGATTTGAAGATTGTTTGAGCATGGCTGATATGGGGATTGCATCAAATAAATTCAAATCATCATCAGAAGCAACTGCAGACTTACTTGATTGTGCTGATGATCTTGTCACTCTGGCAGGAGTTTCAATCCTTCTGATCACTTCAGCAGCTGGTTCCACCCGAGTAGGCTTCACCACAATTCTGACCTGCTTCTTCTTCTTCTTAGGAGAAGGAGGACCATCCTCATTATCACCATCATCACCATCATCAGGCTTGCTGGTTTCATCATGTTTTCTCTTGGATTGACCAGTCTTCTTCCCTTTGGCCAGAGGGACATCTGATTCCTCAGAAGATTCTTCTAGGATCATCTTCCTCTGAACTTTCTTCTTGATAGGAGAAGGAAACTCTGGAGCTGGTGGCAGTCTGCTGAAGAATTCATCGAGATCAATTTCATAGCCTTGAGCCCTTAGGTCTTCAACATAGCACCTAATGGCTTCAGGATTGTCTGCCTGTGTCCACAGAGGATAGTCTTCATGGGCAGGAGCAATCTTCTTCTTGACTAGGCCCATTTTCTTTAGAGAATTCGCAGTGAAGACATCACTGACAATGGTGGTCAGATCCTCTGTGCATCCAGCATTCACGAGATCTTGAATGAGGCCACTCTCAATGAAGAGATCAGACAACAGTCTCCCAAAGGGAATATACTTGATTGCTGACTTGATGGAGGCAGTGGTCCGAGACTTCCGGATACACTCCTTCAAGTAGGAGAACAGGAAGTAGGGAAGGCAGATCTTCTTCTTGTCTTGGATGAAGAACAACATCGCCTTCTAGTTGAAGTTGATGTAGTCTGGGGAACTGCCCTTTGGTCTCTGATGTATGCAGTTGAGCAAAATCTTGTGCCAGATCCTGAGCTTGGGATGAAGGTCCATCACTTTGTAATTAGTCTTGCCCGGTTTGTAATTGGTGTACAGGGCCTTGTTGGTCTCATCCTTCGTCTTGGGTTTCAACTTCGATTCAGTGAATTGGAAACGATACCCAAGAGCAGTTTCTGCACCCAGCAGATTCACGAAAGACTTCTCTGTAATGATGATCTTTCTTCCAAGAATGTGAGATACCACCTGAGTATCATCGCAGTCGGCGTGCTTCCAGAATTCCTTGATCAGTTTGTCATACACCGGTCCTCGAAGCCTGTTGAAGTAATTTCCCCAACCTTGAACTTGGACTTCAGGACGAAGATCATACCCATTTGTAGCAAGGTTGTCGAGGTCGAATCTCCATTCTGCCAGTACTTGAAGTTCCTCAGGAGCATATACGCAGTGAACGGCACATCCCCGTTCTGCAATCGGAATAATCTGCTCTTGAGCTTGACCTTGATCTTGATTCGGATTCTCAGGACCCCTTTGACCTGTTGCTAGACCAACTACCATATGAGGGAACTGGGTTGCATCTGCAGTAGCTCTTCTGGTTTGACTCACCATTTTTGGAGCGGTTGAAGGTTTAGGTTGAAGATGAAGATGAAGGTTGAAAGATGAAGAGAGATCGAGAGAAAAATCGAGGGTAAGCGGTTTTGAAATAGCAGAAGAGAGAGAGAGTAAAAACCGAAAGTGAAGGAGATCGTGTGTGTATAGTGGGTTTTGACAAATAACCGTTGTTGATTCAAAAAGCAATTTAAAATCAACGGTTGAAAATTAAAGATAGATAGTAACAGTAAATACACATATCACACACAGGAGAGAAGCACATCTACACGCAACATGACAGACTGTCACACGGGCACAACGAACTATGCAATAGAAATACTGACACACGTGTTGTTGTCTCAGCTTCAGAGTCAGTACCAATGGGTACACACACTCTGATTGAGTTACCTTCTGGACTAGACATCTTCTGATCAAGAAGTATCATAGTCAGAGGTTCTGATCCATCTTCACTCTGGACAAAAGTCCATGTTCAGATTTTTCAGAATAAAATTAAATCTATCCTCTGCTAAGGGCTTTGTAAAGATATCTGCCCATTGATGGTCAGTATCAACAAACTTTAGAAGAAGTACGCCCTTCTGTACATAATCTCTAATAAAGTGATACTTTACCTCAATGTGCTTTGCCCTTGAATGCAAGATAGGATTCTTACTCAATGAGATTACAGCAGTGTTATCACAATAGATTGGGATATTGCTCTCAAGGATCTGATAATCCTCCAGCTGATGTTTCATCCAGAGCATCTGAGTGCTGCATATTGCTGCTGAGATATATTCTGCCTCTGCAGTTGATAGTGCAATGGTTGATTGCCTCTTGCTTGCCCATGAGACTAGGTTGCTTCCCAGAAATTGACAATTTCCAGAAGTACTTTTTCTCTCTGTTCTATCTCTAGCATAATCAGCATCACAATAACCTGAAAGCTTATACTCTGATGTTTTCTTATACATCAAGCCAAGGTTAGTGGTGCCTTTCAGATACCTTAGGATCCTCTTAACAGCAGTTAAGTGGGTTTCCCTTGGATCTGATTGGAAACGAGCACATAAATGAACACTAAATAGTATGTCTGGCCTAGATGCAGTTAAGTATAGAAGTGAACCTATCATGCCACGATAGAGCTTCTGACATACTTTACCACTTTTATCTTCTTTCTCCAGAATGCATGTAGGATGCATTGGAGTCTTGGCCACTGTAGATTCCAGCATATTGAACTTCTTCAGAAGTTCTTTAGTGTACTTGCTCTGATGGATATATGTTCCTTCTGGTGTTTGATCAACTTGTATTCCCAGAAAGTACTTTAATTCTCCCATCATACTCATCTCAAATTCAGCCTGCATCATCTCAGAAAATTCTTTGCATAGAGATTGATTAGTAGAACCAAATATAATATCATCAACATAAATTTGCACAATTAAGATATCATCTTTATAAGTCTTGCAAAAAAGAGTTGTATCTACTTTACCCCTTACAAACTCATTCTCCAGAAGGAATGAGCTGAGTCTCTCATACCATGCTCTGGGAGCTTGCTTCAGACCATAGAGTGACTTCTTCAATTTGAACACATGGTCTGGCTTCTTCTCATCTTCAAAACCTGGGGGTTGATGAACATAGACTTCCTCTGAAATATAACCATTTAGGAAGGCACTCTTCACGTCCATCTGATGTAGAACTATGTTGTGATTCACTGAGAAAGAGATCAACAGTCTGATTGCCTCCAGTCTTGCTACTGGAGCAAATGTTTCAGTGTAGTCTATTCCTTCCTGCTGGCTGTAGCCTTGAGCAACTAGCCTTACCTTGTTTCTGACTACATCTCCTTTCTCATTCAGCTTGTTTCTGAATACCCATTTTGTTCCAATTACATGGACACTCTCAGGCTTCTTCACTAAGCTCCAAACATCGTTCTTGGAGAATTGATTCAATTCTTCTTCCATAGCCAGAATCCAATCCTTGTCCTGAAGAGCTTCATCTATGGACTTGGGTTCAATTAAGGACACCAATCCTTTCAGACTGAGCAAGGTCTCTTCAGAGGGTCTGAAGGCTGATCTGGTTCTGACTGGTTCGTCTTTGTTGCCCAGAATCAATTCCTTAGGGTGAGCTGCAGTGATTCTGCTCTTCTTCAGAGTTTGTGAATCAGAGGGACCAGCTTCTTCCTCTGGTTCATCTTCCTCTGGCTCAGCTTCCTCTGGAGCTTTGCCTTTGTCAGAAACATTAATGCTTAAATCTGCAAACTTCTCAACTAGCTTTGACTGGTCAGAGTCAAGCTTATCGTCAAATCTAACATGAATAGATTCTTCAATAGTCTTAGCATCAGTATTATAAAATCTAAAACCTTTAGATCTCTCAGAATAACCAAGTAATAGACACTTAGAAGACTTAGCATCAAATTTATGCAATCTATCCTTAGTATTGAGAACATAACAAACACAGCCAAAAGGATGAAAATAAGAAATGTTGGGTTTTATGTTCTTCCACAATTCATAAGGAGTCTTATTCAGAATTGGTCTCACAGAGATTCTGTTCTGAATGTAACATGTTGTATTTACTGCCTCTGCCCAAAAGTGCTTAGCCATGCCAGTTTCTTGGAGCATGGTTCTAGCCATCTCCTGAAGAGTTCTGTTCTTCCTCTCAACAACACCATTTTGTTGAGGAGTTTTGGGACAAGAGAAATCATGTGCAATTCCATAGGAATCAAACTGACTCTCAAACTTGTCATTCTCAAACTCTCCACCATGGTCACTTCTGACACGCACAATCCTACAAGCCTTCTCGTTTTGCACTTGGGCAATGAAGGTAGAGAACACAACATGAGACTCATCCTTGCGGGTTAGAAACTTTACCCATGTCCAGCGGCTATAGTCATCAACGATAACCATCCCATATCTCTTGCCACCTATAGACTCAGTTTTCACTGGTCCAAAAAGGTCGATATGCAGAAGTTCCAACGGCCTTGAGGTTGAGACAACATTCTTTGCCTTGAAAGGGACTTTTGTGAATTTGCCTTTCTGACATGCTTCACAAAGAGCGTCTGAAGCGAACTTCAGATTGGGTAAGCCCCTTACAAGGTTTAGCTTGCTCAGCTGAGAAATCTTTCTCATACTGGCATGCCCTAACCGTCTATGCCATACCCACTGCTCTTCATTAACAGACAGAAGGCACTTCACATTCTGAGCCTCCAACTCAGATAATCTGATCTTATAAATGTTGTTCTTCCTCTTGCTGTTAAACAGAACAGAGCCATCGATTTGACTTACAGCCCGGCAGGACTTTGATTGAATATAACATCATAACCCTTGTCAGCTAATTGACTTATAGACAATAAGTTATGTGTTAAGCCGTCTACCAATAACACATTATCAATGCATGGACTACTATCTACACAAATAGTACCAGTACCAACAATTTTACCCTTTTCATTTCCTCCAAAGCCAACTTCGCCTCCAGGCTTAAGTTTTAGCTCTCGGAACATACGCCTTTCTCCCGTCATGTGACGCGAGCATCCACTGTCCAGATACCATGATTGGTGTTTCAGTGGAGCTATCAAGGATATCTGCAACATAGATAATCTTGTCCTTAGGTACCCACTTTCTGGGTCCTTTCTTGTTAGTTACCCCAGAGGTTCTGATCACCTTGGGTGTCTCAACATGATATTTTAAAGGAATATTTGCATGATATTTAGACATAGAGAAGGATCCCTTTTTAAGAGGGTTTTTAGCAACTTTAGCAGGTAAAGGATCATGCAATATGGTACCAGAGGAACAAAGCATTCATACAAGGATTTAGCTTTAGACACAGAGGGCTCATTTCTAATTGGTTTAGAATAGCCAATGCCATGCATTCCATTTCTGCTTACGCCATAGATCATTGAAGCCATTAAGCTTCTATCCACGCTTTTAGCTAGGAATCTTTGAAAAGACTTTTCATACTTAGACTCATTTCTACAATCAGAGGCATCACAAGCAACAATTTCTTCTAACTTAGCAATCTGGTTCTTAAGCACAGAGTTAGAATTGATAAAAGCATGATTATCATTTTTCAAATCAGAAATAATTTTCTCATGTTCAGAAGGAGTCTTGGAAACAGCAGATAAGTCCTTTTTCAGCTTCTTATGCTTAGACAATAAGGAGTTATACTTATCCATGATATCAGACAATGCATGTTTCAGTTCAGAGGTAGAGAAAGAAGCGAATACCTCATTTTCATCGTCTGAGTTAGGATCTCCTTCTGATTCTGAGTCAGAGTCAACAGCTCCCTTTGACTCTGCTTCTTTGTCTTTGACAATAGCCATGAGTCCTTGGACTTCACCATCAGAGTCAACATCCTCTGACTCTGATTCATCAAATGTCACCATCAGACTCTTCTTTGTCTTGAAGTGCTTCTTTGGCTTCTTGTCCTTCTTCAACTTTGGACAGTCACTTTTGTAGTGCCCTGATTCTTTGCACTCAAAGCATGTGACTTCCTTAAGTGAGGACTTCTTCTGACTTGAGGATTCAGACTTTCCTTTTGCCTTTCCAGAGCCTTTGTATTTGCTCTGCCTGTGCTTCCAGATGCGATTGAGTCTCTTGGAGATCAGAGTCAGCTCATCTTCATCAGAATCTTCTGATGCTTCTTCAGATTCCTCTTCTTCAGCTTGAAGAGCTTTTGACTTCTCAGCCTTAGCCTTTTCAGATTTAGATTTCAAGGCTATAGACTTTTTCCTCAGATCTTGCATCTCTGAGCGCTTCAGCTCATGGCATTTCAAAATGCTGATGAGTTCTTCTAAACTCATATTCTCAACATCTCTCGTGAGCTCTATTGAAGTCACTAAAGGCATCCAACTTTCAGGAAGACACCTGATGACCCTTATGACATGATCTTTTGTTGTGTAGCTCTTGTTGAGAGGTCGTATGCCAGCTACAAGCAACTGAAATCTGGAGAACATTTCTTCAATGGACTCATTTGGCTCCATGATGAAGGATTCATACTTTTGGATCAAAGACAATGCCTTTGATTCTTTGACTTTCTTGTTTCCTTCATGAGACATCTTCAGAGATTCGAAAATGCCTTTTGCAAACTCACGATCTGTAATCTTCTGGTACTCTTCATAGGAAATAGCACTTAGAAGAATTGCTCTTGCTTTGTGATGTTGTGAGTACAGCTTCTTTTGATCTGCAGTCATCTCTGACCTTGGGATCTTCTTGCCATCTGCATCAACTGGACGCTCGTAGCCATCCACAATAATATCCCAGAGATCTGCATCGAAACCCAGAAAAGAAACTTTCCAGTCTATCTTTCCAATATTCGAACCTTTGACCGTCGAACATAGGAGGATTTGCATTGTAACCATCTCTTTGAGTTTCACTGGTGGTGGCAGCCATTGTTTTTCACACCGGCCCGGATCACTGAACACTATTAGGTGTGGTAATCAGAACTTGCGCTCTGATACCAATTGAAGGTATGAAAAACGGTAGAAAGGGGGGGGGTTTGAATAACGTTTTCAAGATAAAGCTTCCACCTTAAAGATTTGACAAATCTTTCGAGAACTTAAGTGCTAAAGATAAGAGATAGAAAAGCACACAAGGATTTTATCCTGGTTCACTTGATAAATCACTCAAGCTACTCCAGTCCACCCGTTAAGGTGATTTCTTCCTTCTTAGAATGAAGGCAATCCACTAATCAGGTAAGAGTTACAACTGCACTTGAAACCTACAAGTGACTAACAATTACACTAACTTAGCTCACACTAAGATTCACTCTCTTAGTCTTCTCTAGGATCCGATCAACCTTGATCTCCTAAAGGAACTAAACAAACTGTTTTCAAAGAATTGTTTACAAGAGATTTGCTTCTAAAAAGCTAATAGTAAACTCAATGAATTTCATATGAAGAAAGCTTAGAAGATTTGAATTTGTCTTGCGCGTATGTGAATGTTTCTAGCCGCTTCTTTCAGTCTTCAGCTCTTTATATACTCTAAGGATTAGGGTTGAGCGTTGCATGGGAAATGCTACCGTTGGAGGGCAGTTCTGGAAAATCCAGCTTCTGCTGTGTCTGAGACTGTTAGGTAGGTCGTCAGGAAGGTACAGTTGCTTTTTGTACTTGGATAGCGACTTGACCTTTAAACCTAGGAGACTTCTGATCAGGAGAAAGCTTCATGTTGGAACTTGTGAAGCCGGTTGATCAGAGTCAGAGGGAAAGCCCAGATCCTCTGACCATTGTTTCTTCTGATTCTGAACTCAGAGGGAAGTACATGTCTTCAGAGTATCTTGCTTCTGGACATCAGAATTTCACTAATCAGATTCTGGGATCTTCAGAGTCTTCTACACCATCAGAATATCTGAGCCTTCAGTGTTTCTTGGTTATCAGACTTTCTGGATCTTCAGAACTTCTAGTGACTGATTCCACATCAGAGTTTGTATAACTTCAGAACTTCTGAAGCTTTTCCACTTTCATACTGAACATGGTGAATGCGAAAGCGTTGCTTGG